>NC_134554.1:27790073-27932887 GCF_025594145.1 Primulina tabacum
TTTTTTTTATCATCTCAAACATTTTTTTTTATCAGTTGTTGGATTACTTTACTTATTATTTTGTGAGCAATAATTTCTTCCGCTGCTATTTTTAAACATTAAACTGGATTTATCAGTTTATTTTGTGAATGAGGCATCTTCATTATTTTAAAAAGAAAATTTTTAATTTTTCCGCAAATTTTCAAACACGAATTTTCTGGCCATTATAGGTGACCTCCTGGGAAGTTTCCTATGGTGCGTGTGAGTGAGGACATAAGCACGCTGGAAAGACTCATCTTGATACAGTGAGGACAGTCGTCGAATCTGGGGCGTTACACTTTTGCCACAGACTTGATCAAATATGCTACTAAGTAGGGGTATTCCAACTTCGATTAAAACCGAATCGTAAATCCAAACTGAAGAAATCGAAAACAGAACTTCAACAAAAACTGAATTTTTAAGTTCGGATATAAATATTAAAACCAAAGTTTATATGATTCAGTTTCAGATTTTATTTGCAAAATCGAACCGACCGAAAGAACCAAAATTTAATTAAATTAATAATTTTATTTAGATTATATATTTTATGAGATTTAGTGAATTAAGAATATTTTTGTTAATTTTTAGTTGATTATTATTTATTTAGTTAATTAAACTTTATTTTTTAGAGTTTTACATAAAAACTAACTAAAAAATAATATATTATATTTTAATTAATAATTTAAACAAATCAAATCCTAATAAATTGAATTAAAAAAACTAAACCATTTTGTTAAAAAATCGAATCGAAGGAAAACAAGTCGGATTATACATTTTCAAAACCGAAAACCGAATCGAACCGATCGATGAGCACCCTTACTGCTAAGACTATAATAGTTGGATATCTTTGCATCTTGAGATTAGTTGAATGACTTCTTTTGAATCTTCAATAGAATGGCCTAGTAACTATAACACATGTAAAGACAATTTGATCTAATACAATAAATCATTATTTGTTATCATCAAATTTATGGGATATAACAACATAACATTTATTAATTAAAATAAAAAGTTAAGAACGTTATTAATAGTTTTTAGAACGCAAATAACAATTCTTTCATTATTTTATAAAAATAAATAAATAATTATTCCTAAAATATCCATGATTCAGAAAACATTTTATAATTTATTTGTTTTTGAAAGAAAAAAGACCAAATTTAAACAAATAAGAAGCCAATTTTTAGTATTACTCCGACGGTTCCAATGGAAGATATAACTGAAGGATCGAAAATCTTCTTTGAATTTTTTTTTGGTTTATTTATTGATATGAAAGATACGTAATCAACCTAAATGAATTTATTCGAAATTTAAAACTGAAACCAAAAACCAATTTCCATTCAGTTTTTTTTTAATATATAAAAAGACAATTCCAATTATAATTCACAGTTCAATTTCCTTAGTATCGGAGTTGGTGAAATAAGCACACATGACACCAAATAATCACCAATATGATTTTTCCTACCAACATTTTCTCAATTTCGTATAGCTTGATTTACAGACTACTACATTAAAACCAAAATTTTCCTCAATAGGTACTCAAAAGATAACAGTTATGAGTCCTAAAAAAAATAAAAAAATTCACATTTCAAATGGAGCAATAATCAGAACATATTCCTCCAAGTAGAACCCCAGGAACACCATTTTTCTTGATGCTTTTATTTGGGCTCCCGTGCAATGTTCATTTTAATTTTTTAACACACATTACAATCAAACTAGTGGAAATGGGATTAGAAAAAAGATTTTTTTTTAAAAAAAAGAAAATGGAATCAAAAAAACTGGAAGTGTGAAGGAGAAGATTCTCTTTCAAAGAAGATTACAATTATTCTCGCATCATGTTTTTTGAGACAAAAACTTAGGACGGTTTGAGAAGACTACCAAAAGACACCTCCTTAGAAAATAGATAACGAGGTATATAAATACAACACAAATTTAAGGCACGAGATAGTTTCGAAGATGATTCTTATTCCTTGATCGAATAAGGATCCAGCTAGTGTCACCAAAGGCCATGATCATTGATGGAAAAAACAGTATAAATTCACCTTATTGATGAGGAAACACGTTTTTGAACTACTCTTACTAGTACATCTCATCAACATTGCACTCCCCCAAGAAAACCTTGATGCTTCTCGGTGAACCACAACTACCTTCAACAATGAGAGCTCTGTCATTTGCAGCCATGTGCGTGATGATCTTATAAATCATTTCAATCTGTCACCAAGAAGTAAAAAAGAATCTTCAACAAACTAAATTATACACACATTCGTAGAATGAGGGAAGCGCTCAAATCAAACAGCAAGTAGAATACATACATCATCAGAGGCATGACAGAGTTCCGCTATTTCTTCGAGAGTTAATGGTTCAACCGGTTCTTTACAGCTGAGAGAATGAACAGAATTTGAGAAAATATCAGGGTTTAGAAGGATAATACAGAATAAGAAAAACAGAATCTTTCTGTACACCTAGGTTCAGAAGAACTAAATGGATGTGACTCGTTAAGAAGCCAATCCGAACTTTGTTTTAATTTAAACAAAGCAAGTTTTTCCACTCGTGTAGATTTCATTAGCATTTTGTTGTGATCTTATAACGCTTCCACAAATATTCATGAAGTGGCTGATAAATTTGAGCGGTTTTCCACCCTAACTGGTTAGTCTTTAAGGTTTAGACTTTCCTCAGGTGCTTATGGCTCAACATTTGTTTATCTAAGATTTTGCTGCTGTTTGTCCTTTGGATCCAACATATACCCATATGTTCTCCAGCAAAAACATTGTAAGCATACCTAGCTTTATTCAGTACCACAAGAACCCGCTTTTGAAGAGCTAAAATTTCTCCAGCTGCCTTCTTGCCAGCTTCCACCCCTGCAGACATGTCACAAGCAATCAGACAATTTATGAACCAACAAAATAGTTAGTATAGGTATAAAAAATCAATAATCAACAAATCGTGATATCCATTCATAATAAAGGATACTTCAAAATTTTAAACCAACTTAGTGTCAAAGGCAAGAATTAGCTTCATCAAATTTTAGTTGTTCATCGAGTGATTACGGAAATTTTACCAGGTTGATGATATGCATTAATATTGACCAGTGAGGCATAAATCCCAACTGCTCGTTCGTAGAGTGCTACTAGAGCTCCAACAGATCTAGGAGTCACTTCTTGCACTGTTACCGTGATAGACTCCCGATCATTGGAATATAAAGCAGATCTTGTTCCCTATATACCAAATATGGAATTTAAAGAATATACTAGAGACTTTGCAACACATGCTAAAGAACAATAACAGGATTCCTCTAAGGAAATATTATCTCCGTCATAATTCAAAAGCTTGTATTTCAGTTTTGATAGTAAATATAAGAAAAATCAGTGGAAATATATGGCTATCATAGCAATTATTGCAAACCATTCAACAAAAAAAATTGATCCGAAAAGCTGCCTATTGACAGAAAAGTACAAAGTATCCTTCCAATTTTTGAAATTTCAACTGAAGAAATCATAGGTGAAGGACGCTTACCTGTAAAAATCCAAACAGGTAGTCACCGCAGGTGATGCCCGGCTCAAGCTCCCAATCATGACCTGGCGGCCTGTCTCGTAGAACTTCGATGAATGTTACAAAAAAGTTGTGGACACCATCTCTGAGCTGTTGAATGTAACTGGAGAAGAGAGAGGAAGGAATAATGAGATTTTCGAGCATCGACTACAGTTAAAATCTGTTCATGTCCATAATAATCCAGTAAATCCGAATGAACACATACGCGTGTTGATCAGTGCTCCCTTTGTTTCCATAGACAGTTATCCCTTGATTTACCTTCAAATAAACCAAGAACGACGCAAATTATACATTAAGAAATATCACATCATAGTGATTTGAAAATAGATGACTAAACCAAAGCTCCATATCTTGCCATCTAAACTTTTATGATTCAAATAAAGGAATGAAAACTCCAGAGAAGTATTACTGGAGCAAATGCAGGCCGTTTTATGTTTGTACTTCATTGCATATATAAGTTTACACAACACATTACTAATACTAATGGACTTCTTGGACTAGTATTGCACCTGTATGTTTTAGAATATAGTCATAAACTTTTTTTCCAGAAATCAACTAATTGTTGAATAAGGCTTTTGCAATTAACTCACATACATGTGCATTGGATTATTGCAGTTGGATTTTTCAAGCTCAACTCATGTTGAAACTCCTCATAGCCTGTCTGTCTTAAGAGATGCCAATGACGTGGAGATTTACAATCTCCAATTGTTTGACATAATCTACTTATCCAATTTGCAGATGCATTTGAAGAACAGATGATGAATACTTACTAGTCACATAAATTTATAGTAAAAAGAAATGCGTGAAATGATAAAAGGAAAGTTTGTAAAAAATCATCATTAATTACAACCAATCAAATTTTGCACTGGCCTCAAGGTCATTGATAGAGATATGGAGAGTGAACTGTGCAGTAAGTTTGCACCAGAAAGGTGAAATATTTCAAAGTCAAATTTATTAACAAGACATAACCAGGGGAATATATGATAATAAGTTAATAAAACCACACAGGTTGCTTCAATCTCTCGTCACTATCCAGTTTAAATAATCATATTATATATTCATACAAAAGAAATGTTCTCATGTAAAGTTTAATAGCATACCCTGTTACCATCAAGGTCAAACTCTTTTCCAAGAGATTCCATGACTAGCTGCTGCAAATAACGACTGAACAACAATAGACTGTCCTTGTAAGGAAGGACAACCATATCCTGAAGCAGCAATAAAGTTAAGTTCATTATTTGCTGTTGGCACAGGAACATATAACTCCAACCAATGTTTATAAGTAGTCCATCTAAAAAACGCAAACCTTAGATCCTACTCCATCAGTAGCCCAGTACCAACATAACGCTAGAAGTGCTGCAGGATTATTCCTAACCTGAACAATATAGGATGAAAAGGGTCAAGTCATGTGCTACTCGTTCTTGTTGTAAATTTGTTTCAAGAGGTAACATACGGGGAAAAAATATGCAATTATATGTGACAACACTTATGCATCAGAAAATTGTCAAAGACCAATGATTGCAAAAAACAAGTAAGCTGTAATAGAGAAGAAAGACAGTCATTGAGCAAGTTTTTCATGGAATTGAAGCTTACAGGAAGAATACTACATATCTAGGACCTCCTAAGTACAACATGTAAAAGATGTCAGAAGATCATATTCATTAAGAATAGATAGACACCACATTTTCCAAGAAAGGAAAAATGATAGTCTTACCAGTGAGGTCCTATTTGCTTCATCCATCAATGCTGCACCGGCAAGCATTTCTTTGATATCAATTCCCTGAGAGTGATAATGATGAAAATGCAGATGAAGCTAGTTAGTTTGAAGAAGCCTTCCATTAGACAAAAACTTATAAGACAAAAGGAGTATAAGCTTATCAATTGAACATTAAAAAACCTGAAGTGCAGCTGCAAGTAAACCAACAGCAGACATTTCCGATGTTCTACCTCCCACCCAGTCAAACATTGGAAATCTTGCTAACCAACCCTCAATCCGAGCTGTGTTATCGAGCAATGAATTCTCCTGAGTAATTGCAACTCCCTGTCGACAACATTCTCGAAAATCAGAACATTTTCATTGTACCAAAACTCAGTAATTTGAGCTCACAAAAATAGAGGTGATCGATGTCAAAAAAAAATTAAAAAATAAAGATGAGTGAACCAACAAAGGAACAAATTCTGTTACTTTAGTAGGATGATAGGTTACCGATATTTGGAACTCTGAAAAGTGCAGGAAAAAAAAATGGTAAAAGAAAAACCTGAGACCAAAACCTGTTTTGAAAAATCCAGGCCAGATTCACGGAAGGCTTTCTGAACCTCAAGTAGACCGTTTCTTGTTTCGGGAGTGCCTCCACTCTAAGAGATGAATGGAAAGCAGCAGGTTAGCAGCATACAGGCAGTGTCCACCAGGAAAGCAAGTTGACAAGTGGAAAGATAGATGATACCTTTGAAACCACGATGACAAGTGTTGATACTAGCTCTGACCCTAGTTGCGCGATTTGATGATCAATTCCAGCTGGATCTGTGTTGTCAATGAATCTTATCTGCAAATATTATGATTAGTCAACATTAGGACATCATAACATGAAACAGAAAGATAACATGGTGATAAACATGGTGAATTTTAAAAAGTTGTAGTATTCAAAAATCAGCTCAGAAAGATAACAAAATAAAAACCAAAGCACTCTCTCTCTCTTCTCTTCTCTTTCATTGGAATATTTCATGTTTGCAATCTTGATTTTGATGTTAACAAAACTTATTATTTTATTTCTAATAACTTTACGTAAGGGCGCAGAAAGCTACCGAGCGTAAACTGAAGCTATCGAGACGCAAACTGAAAGCGCCAACTGATTGCCCAAACTGAACCATTTCAAGTAGATATATTAAAGACCAGTTCAACTGATAGTCCAGCTGATAGGTAGTTCAGCAGAAGTCCTTCAGAAGCCCAGCCAGCTAATGAAGAGCTCAACTGATGAAGAACTCAACTGACCAGTTCAACTGAAGTAGTAAAATCAGTTCAGCTGACGAGCTAATTGATTTCACCAAACCAGTTCAAGACCAGTTCAACTGATCAGTTCAGAGCATCAGTTAGGAACCGACCAGTTTGCAGAACACGACAAGCTTATCTAGATGGAATCCAGCTGTGTGCATTAAGAAAAGCAATTGTCCAGTCAAAGGACAATAACGGACGTTGCAGCAGAGCTTAAAGTCAAGACGTTCCAGAATGGCTGTCAGAAAGGACAAGACACAAATATCGAGGAACGGATTCAAACTACAACGGACACATTTGATGAGTCTTGATGAACAGCCTAAAAGCTTCTATAAATACAAGATCAATATCATCAACAAACAAGTGTGTGAAAAACAGAGAGATGATATGGCACGCTCCACGTATATCAGCTTACAAGAAGCACCCACCCAGATTTGAGGGAACACTTCAACGTGTTATCAGCATTAGATTAGAAGCACAATTCCCTCGGTGTGTGAGAAAACTTTCGTGTTGTATTCATATATTAGTTCTCACACACGCACACACAATCACTCACAAATATAGAGAATAGAGCTTATTGAATAGCTGAGTGAGTCTTACACAAAGACATTAAACTTGTGCATGTAGTCTTTAACACATAGACATTAAAAAAGTGTTGGCTGGAAGGTGCTGCCTTCGGTCTAGACTAGAAGTTCAGTTAGGCAGTAGCATAAGTCCTAAGCTGAGTGGGTTTGTACAAGGTGTTGTATAAATCAAAGTCTTCTAGTGGATCCTACCTGAGGTGGTAGAAGGGGTGACGTAGGAGCAGTTGAAGTCTCCGAACATCCATAAACATATCTTGTGTACTTAAATGTTTAACTATTGTTTTCAAATTGATTTGATCAGTTCGAGCTGTCATCAGTTCAGTTATCACCATAACTGAACTGATATATGCAAGAATCGATTCCTTTTATTTCAGTTATTCAGTTTACACAAGTTGAAAGGCTTTAAAATTAGTCAGTTTTCTTAATGAATGATTATTTCGAGTGTCTTTCGCTTTTTGGTTTAATTCATCGGTGTTTACATTCTTAGAACACGAGCTATTGAAGCTCATTGAGAAGTGTTTGAAGCAGCTTCGCAGGTGTTAGAACTGATCCATAATCTTTTAAACAAAACATCGAGACAAGAGAATACTGGGATTGTTTATAATCCAAAACACTAATGAACACAAACTTTATTACTAGCAAAATTTTAACATTAGACGATTCATTATGCCGAAAACTGAAATTCCAAGAAGTTGCAGCACGAGAATGAGAAAAGTTCAAAGGCCAAGCAAGCTCTTGCACCAGAGAAAAAAAGGACCCAATAACACTTGTCTCTTACGCATATATAAGGTCAACTGATGAATCCTTCACAATTTGTTATTTTTCCCACACTATCTTAACATCAGTTTGGTAAATTTTTTGCTGTCCAAATTATCAATGACAATTTTACTTATTTCGATCATTTTGACATCCAACAAATATGTTTTGAATAGCATAGTGCATAAAATTGTATTTGCCATTTGCAAGTGATGCTTATTAGTATTTAGGTTTCGACATAGGAGTGACTTTGCATCCAGAAAATTCTGATAAATCTCATAGAATGACAGTGGCTCAAGTCATGACTAGAAATTTTCACACTCGAGAGATTCCAAAACTCAAAATCAAAATATTTAATTTTCCTCTTTTCCTTATATAATATTGTCTAAACTAATGATATTTAAAAACATGTAACACATTCCAAAAGGTTATAAGGAGATCACATGATCAAAAGGAAAAGAAAAAAATCAGATCATGTTGATAGTAAAGAGAGAAGAGTAAGAAAAAATTGCAATTTGATATTTGAGAGAAACCACTGTGACACTAGTGAACCATTAAGTTCTCAAAATCCCATGCACCTTTAACACTAGTCAAATTGTAGTAGGTTCTTACGCTAACACTTCTCAAATCTTGCAGGTCTCTCAAAATAAGAGCCGAAGAGCCTATTTGGCTCAGTTATAAATTATTTAAAATCTTACTAGCAGTTTAAAGAAGTAATAAGATATTTATATAATTTTTTTAAAAAGTTCCTATAATATTCTAAAATAAGGAAGTAAAATATTTTGAATATAGTATATGCTATCAGCTTATTTTTAAGATCATATAAGTTTTATTCAATACAAGCAAGCCTCAATGTCTATCTTAATACCCAAGGCATCCTCTATTACCCTCTCTCCCTCTCCAGCATATATGATTTCTTCATCTTGCCTCTCGATTTTCCATTTTATTCAATCACTTATTTTTATTCAAACATCATTAGAGCTTAATTTTAAGATGTGATGTAAGAGCTTATAAGTTAGTTAAACATCTTATAAGTTTTAAATACCTATGAGATGTTCAAAATAAATTTAGCAAACTTGCTCCAAGGTGGTTTATCAGACCTCTTCAATCATAAATAGTGTTTGTAAACAATGTTTGGGTCAAATTGATATGATAGTCTTTGCTCAACAATGCATAAGACATCTTTAACTGAAAAAATGGATAGAAATAAGTACTTCAGATAAGTTAATAAGACTCTTAGGTTTAGCATAAAGTATATTTACTCAAACTTTTTTACAACGTGATTTTCATCAAAAAGCATGGATATTTACTTCATTTTTTCTAATTATGACATATAAAGGGAAATGCATTTTAAATATACTCTATTGCACTAGAACGAGAAAATATGACAACTGTGGATGATGAATTTAATCAATGTTTGTTATACGACGCACAAATAAATATACGCTTTTAAGCACCTTAAGAGGAGGATTGTCAGGAGCCAATGCCTCTGCAACAAATTGGGGTCCAAGAGCTGAACCACCAATCCCAATGGAAAGAATTTGAGTAAAATTACCTTTCTGAGGAGGCCTAATCTGCAGCAGAAATGACATGATATCAGATTAAACAACAAGGTGACGAAGAAAGAATGGTCTAGTAAGAATATAGGGTATAACAAAAGATCGATATACACACACTTTATAAATAAATTAAATCTGAAGAGCAGGTGAAGTTTATTCAGCGTTCTTGCTGCTCTATATTAGCCGAGCAAATACATAACAAGTTTTTCTTTCTACAAAATCAAAGTGTCACATCCAAGTAATACTCGTATACTTCAAAAAGGTATGCGTGCTAAGTGAGAAGCCAAACTAATCCAAATTTGCTAGATATATCTTTAAAATGTCGTCTAAAGTAAATTAATGTGCATTCTTGATTCCCACCTTCAAACACCGCATGAGAAGCCCGCTGTTCTACCCATTGGATCACTCAAAACAGTCAATAGTTTTCCATTTAGAACAAGATTTAAATTCAACGCTTATCACTAAAACTGAGAAATGAATTTAAAAAAGCCAAGCTTGAGCAGCTGATTGTCCAGCACAATAAGATACTATAAAAAATATAAAGGATGATCACGTATTGACTACAAGAAATAACAGATAGAAAAACACTGATTTGATTCTGTAAAGGACATGAGCACAAAATTAAAATATATACAAAAACTAACCTTACCGCTGATGACTTTCTCAGCGAAATCATAGATCTTGTCTAAAGTTTTTTCAATCTTCTGAGCCAAGAAAACTTTGGGTGCTAGCTTCGAATTCCTCAACCAATAATGACCCACCATTCTACCCTCATCTGGGTTGGCAATGGAGCCCTTCTCGAGCTCCTCCATATCTTTGAACGCCTTTTGCAATCGGGGCTCTATTTCACGGAAGAATTCATCCGTGAATCCGACTCGACTGACGTCCAGGTACAGACCCAGCTCCTTGTGCTGGTAAAGCCAATCAACATACCTTTTCCACAACTCCCGGGGTTCTTTCTCCAGCCGGGGCTTCTCCTGTATTGCTGATTTTGGCGACAACACAACGTCGTTACCTAAGGAGTTGGAGAGAGTCGTCGGAGGGATCTCACGCGCCACCTGCTGCGGCCGGAAACGACTGGTTCTGTCAGAAAACGGACATCGCACAATAGATGGGTTCTGAAACGATGATTTCGAAGAGGAAAATGTGGGCTTTTTATGGCTCAACTTCAACGAGAAACCTGAGACAGAAGAAGCCATTGAAATGGAGGCAGCGATGGAAACTAAGCAAACACCGACAAGGCTGAAGGGTATTTATATTGTTTGAAAATTTCTTATATTTTACATTAATTAATTCAATCGATCAATCCATTTTTATATGATAAAATGATGAATCTTGAAATTGGAAATTGAAAAGGAGATTAAGTGGCAATATTGTATGTATATTTGTTGTTGCCATGGAGATGGAAGTTAACATCACAGGTTGATTGGTTGGCGGTGGTTGTTTACTCATGATGATTGTTGGATAATATTCCTCCATATTATTTGAGTATCAAATTTCTATAAATATTTTTTGTTTAAAAATAAAAATATAGCTGAGAATTGAAGCATATTTATGCAGAATCGGCTTTAAAATAATCACTCCATCTCAAAATATGATGTCTCTCATTCCCATTAATTAGTGTGGAGAAAAACTGAATAAATTTGATTGAAGATAACTAAATTAATATTATTGAAATATTCATAATATTTTATAAATTTAGTTTATTGATATGGTAATTGTTATTGATTTACTTGATTATTTAATGGTATTGAGACGTTAAAAAATTGCTTGGAGTAGTATTTTCAGACACATGATTTTATACAAGTTAATTAAGTATGGTATCTAATATCTTATGCCCTCTTCAGACCAAAGTAAGAAATTTAACTTAGGAACATGTGAAAGTCGATGAAATTTACTTAGAAAAACCAATAATAATAATAGTAGTATTAATAAAAACAAGGTTATATTCGGTAATGTCATTTTAAACAAATAAGACGGCCTACTCCGAATAGTAATTTGCTATATGTAACACAATAGACATAAAATTTGAGGCCATTGACCACAAAGGTGCGCATTGGTTTATCCTAAAAATGTTACCCGGCCCTTAGTATACTTTCTAGCAGAACCAACCTTATCCAGAACAACCACCATCTTTGCCATCTCCTGTTCTCAGCCACCTTCCGATGGACCGCCTAAGATGAAGTTGACATTTTATGTCATCGATGTTAGAGTAGATGTCGTGCAAGCCAACGGTGGGCTAAAAAATTTATTGACTAAAATATAATAAACTATCTTTATTTTAATATAATTTAATTTTTTTATGGTTTCTTTTTATTTTATGTGTATACATATGCAATCAACATAGATAAAGTCCTTGATTATACTTTAATTTAAATTAATCGTAATTCGATCTCGAAACTCATTTGTAAACACTGTATATTCTAGATTCGTTCCTAGTCGATTCAGCCGTCTAAAACAATGATAAAAGTCGCTTGAGATTGAGACTAGCATCTGTGATTTAGTGTACAGTGTTTCATGGTAATGGCATAGAGATGTCCAATCATGCAGATGGGTAATCATACGATGATTGTACCAAACAACCCTCCATCGGACTTTCCAAGTGGTTATCATTCATCGAGAGGCAAAATCTGTGGTTGTGATTGTACATGATTAGCCCTTATGATCCGAGGCAACACTGGGCTCTATATACTAGGGTTGTGCTTTGACTCGTTTACCGACTCCGCGAAGGTCACAAGGTGGCGAGGTTGGGTGTGTTGAGGATCGGGTTGAGTTTAGAAGGGGGGTTGAATAAACTCAATGACCAACTTATTAAATTCTTTCGAATGATGTGCTAAAATCCTGTTAGAGATTTTAACGATTCTTGTTCAAGTATAAAGACCAGCAGATCACAAGATAATGTGCGGAAAACGATCATGTTGGTTAGTGGGTGAAAAATAATAAAGCCGAAAAGCAGTAGATAGCACAAGGTTTGTTTCTGGAAGTTCGAAGATGAATCTTCTACGTCTCCCCTTCTTCTGTTTCCAGAAGGTATCACTAAAAGACTTTGGTGAATACAGCACAACAATTGTACACACCCACTTCAACAGGACTTACCCTTCGCCTATTGAAACTCTTAGCTTTATAACTCAACTTCTTGAATGATTTTAAGTTCTGGAAAAGACTCTTTTCCAGTTACAAATTCTTCTATCAATGAAATAGTGAAGTGAATAGCTTGAGAAGATATAACAAAAAATAGCTAGCACAATATGATCTCCATGATCAAGAGTATGCAATGAAGCGTGTGCTGCTTTTTCAGTGTTTGAGTTCTTTAGATAACTGAAAGTTCTAACAATGCTCGAATGATGTTTTTCAATTCAGATTTTTGTTCAATGCTATGTGCTACTTCACGAAATCCTTCATCTCCATATATAGGCTCTATTCAACGTTCAAAAACTGAACGGTTCTTTTCTTTTTGGTGGTTCAGCTTTATTGCTTAAAATGGACCCTGCAGAATACATCAAAAGTAATCAATCGCAGTTCATACCAAAAATGGTATACCGTCTTAAATGTTCTTGTATAGCATTTAATGAAGCTATAAATGCTGGTATCACGTTAATAGATCAACGGTAATATTTAGAGACTTTGAGATACGCAAGATTCTGTTAGTGTATATTTCGAATTTTGTATCCTTCTAGTTCTGGTTTTAGCTAAGAAATTATTTAAGCAGGTTTTAGCGCGATATAAGTACTTCTGGTTTACAACATCTACTGGTTCTACTAGTTTTGAACTAATCCAACATCTACTGGTTCTACTGGTTTTGTACTTAATCCAATATCTACTGGTTTTTCCTTAGCATCTCCACAATAAATTTAATTCTAACAATTTTCCCCTTTGTGGTGATGTCAAAACCTAGATGTTCTGTGTTAGTAAAATAGATATAAGAACGGATTAGATAATCAAAACAATTTATATCCAGATAAAATCACAAAAAAAAAATTAGTTTGTTCCAATATCCCTGAAGATGGCTTCATCTAGATTTTGATTCCTTCCAGTTGGTCTGCTGCTACTTGCTCCAGTTCTATCGTCTTCCCCTTTTTGGCATCATCAAGAAGGACCCTAGCAAGTAATTCATCCATTCTCCCAAATAAATTGTGAATTCCATTTGTCAGCATCTCCAGATAAGGAGTCTGATTAGAAACTCGATCATTAATAGCAGTGAGCGTTTGAGATTGAGAATCAATCTTGGCATCCATCAGGTCCATGGTGGTGGAGATTGATCGAAACATTTCATCATGCTCGGTGATCCTGGTAAATATATCAGATTGAGCAAGCGCGATCTGACTGGAACTTTTGGATATGGCCTGTCGAAAGACGATGGTCTGAGCATGCATTTTACTCAGAGATTCCGCAGTGTTCTGTATTTCCTTAGACATGCGTTCTTGGAATAATTGAGCATCATGAAATTCGGAGGCATTTTCATAAGATATCCGCTTGACAAAGTCTGAAAGATTTACAAGATCCCTTTGAAGAGCATCAATTTGGAATTCTAGATCAAATGGTTCCATAGCTGGGGAAGGAGTCCTTGCTTGCAATCTTTGTTTAATTTCCTCCATTCGGGCAATGCGCTCAGGAGACTACAAAGAAGGAATAGAGAATGGTACAGCTTCTGCTTGAGTCGTAATAGCTGGTTCTGGTTCAGCAGAAGGTCCTTCTGAAGCAGTAGACTGTTCTGTTGGCCCTTCGTCTGGTTGCTGCAAAACAGCAGCAGGTACAGATACAGCTTGTGGCTCAACAACGGAGGGTGAAGTATGCAATAAAATTGCCATATCAGCTTGGTGAGCTTCTGAAAAATGCTCAAGTGCTGGAAGAGACGATGAAGCAGTAGTCATAACAGTAGCACTGGCAGCAGCAGTTGCAGTAGCAGTAGCAGATTCTGGAGAAGGATCAGTAGTAGTAGGAATAGCTTGAAGCAACTCATCTTGTGCTGTTTGGGTCGGCATAATCGATTCGATTACCTCATCAACCGATGCCAGATCATGAACAGAAATCAGAGAGGATGATTGAGTAGGAACTTCTTGAGGTGCAGGAGTACGAGAGACCTTGACTTTAGGAGAAGCTTTGGTCGGTTCCTCAACTGTCTGATTCTTCAAAATTGCGGAGACAGAAGTGAGACTGAACTTTGGAGGCCGAGAAAAGGCCTTTTCCTTATTAGCAGTTTGTTCAGAAAGAATTGTCAGCTGCTCCGACAAAATTTGAATGACATTCTGGTCATGAAAAGCAGTAGGACTTGCAGAGTCAAAATTTGACTTTAAGGTTTTCAGAACAGTGTCCATCTTCTGCATTTTGAATTTTTCCAGAATGTAATTGCGACGATTTATAGCTTCTATTACATTTCGTGTCCCGGCAGCATCAAAATCCTTTTTCTCATTTTCTACTGTTTGAGCATAAACACCAGTAGTTTTCAAAAATGTGATTGGGTGGTAGACACGTACCTTAAGCCAATCGTCAAAAAATTTCATATCTTCTCTGGTTGAGATTTCAACTTCTTCCAGATGTAGATTTATTGTTGTTTGAATGGTTGATGTTGCCACCGGTGACTAAGACAACTCAGTAATCTTTTCTTTCCCTTTTTCAGAAGTAGCAGAGACTACTGGTTTAAAAGCAGAAGAACCAGTAGCAGATTCTCTAATGACCACACCAGAAGTTGGTCTGAAGCTTTGAGCAGGTGAGGGCCCTGATTCAATCGGTTTGGCTTTGGTGGATGAAACAACAGATGGAAAAACTTGGCGGAGAGGAACATTCTCCAGTTCAGACAGAACCGCTGTTTTTTTGATGCGGATTGTTGTGCGAGGCTTCTTCTTAGCTGGGGTGGGAGGCAGTGAAGCTTGCTGAGTGGGTGCTGCTGATTCTCCAGATTCTGTTTTGTCAGAATCAGACAAGACCACAACCCTTTTTCGTTTAATTTTCTTCTGCCCCTCAATTTGAGATTCTCCAATTTCCTTCTTAATGGCCACAAACTCACCAACGGTTAGCTTTGGCCTTAAAGCAAGCACGCTATCAGCATCAGTCATTGTTACCGAAGAGCCATCCTCTTCTGCTGTTCCAGGAAAACCAGCATCTTTCAACATCTTACTGATTTGCACAGCAAATCCAGTACTTTTCCTGAGAATCATATCCTTCATAATGCGAAACAGAAAACGTCCCTAATCCACTTTCTTTTCTGATGTGATGGCCACCATCACTTGAACCTTTTCTTTTGTTAGTTTGTCAAAGGTTCCAGCCTTAACTAACAAGGCTTTTGCTACTATATCAGCGAGTACCTGGTACTCAATTTTCAGTAGCTTTTTGAAGCAAGAGGGTAAAAGTTCTTCTCCAGTGGCTGAAAAATTTGTCAAGGCGATGGACATGTCTTCCTTTGAAATGTCCGAGAGCTCGGAAAGGCCAGAAATCGGTAGGAAGAAAGTGGAACCCAGAAGTACAGCATCAATAGAAAATCGATGCATCTCCCTGTGTATAGGTAATCTTGCCTTCCACAACTTCTGCTTTGGCATTGAAATCCAGAAGAACAGACTTGTAGATAACAGCAGGTGATTCCAAGAATATTCGAAGCCCGGACTTTTCCAATGATTTGAACATCTTGACAAGATTCTCATTCTTAATAGAGAGAACAGAAGCAAAATTCACCTGATAAGCATTCAACTTATATGCTGCGGCCATTTCTAAATTTGAAAGAGAATAGAAGTATGTTAGCAGTAGATGCGAAAAAGCAGTAGAGACAAGGAAATAATCTGAGTTCGTAAAGCGTAGTAAAAAAAATGAACGGTTAAAGCAAAATATACAGCCGTCAGTGAACATAGGGACACGTGTCGATATGTTAGAAGAGAGAGAGACAAAAGTGCCAGTTACTCTACTCATTTTAAAATATTTTGTAAAATTGGCGGGCTGTCCGAGGTGGTTGCTAAATAAACAGAAGCTGATTTGTCATTTTATGATAATATCTTCTGGAAGTGGATAAGATGCTGAAACAAATGCAGCACTTTAACAACTTCTGGTAGGTATACTGTTTTATCGAAAAGACAAATCAGTTTCTAATATAAATGCCATAAAGATGTTTCCCCTCAATTAATGCAGTAGTAATGGATATTAAATACTAAACGACTCTTGGCAATCTTTCAATTTAAACCTTTGAATTTGAACAGTCGCAAGGATCCTTATCTCCTTTGAATATCACTATAAATACCTGCAAGGGTTAAACAAGGTTAAGTAAACATAAAAATCAAATGAAAGAAGAGGTAACAACTGATCTGGAAGCAGAAGCAAGAATGTTCAGAAGATAGCTTGCTGCGATTTCTAAGAAGATGTTGGAAAAAGTCGTTCTGCACATAATGATCCTTGGATCATACTCCTGGAGTTGTAATATTAACAATCAAAAAGATTGTTTGCTTTCATTGAGATTGATATGTAGCATCGATCCCTTCCAGAAGCATGCTAATGCAATAAGAGAGTGCTGGTGGATCGATAATGCTAATATCATCTATAATGCCCTGTAAAGTATTTGATTATACATTAGTGCTGACAAGACCTAAGCTTGCTAGATTCTTTTCGAAAAAAAAAAAACTCTCCTTCTTCTGCTGAAGTACTTTGCAAGAATACTACAAGCTGCTGATATTACTGAAGACATGAGCTTGATTAGTCTAGAATTTCAGAAGATGTTTCGATTGTCTTGAGATTTCTGTAACTTTCACTTTGTTTAATGTACTGGAAAATTTCTAATCAAATTTCAGTTGAAGTACTTGATGTTCCTTTATTCCTTTCTGCAAACAACTCAATGTTAGAAGAATAAAATGAATAAATGATTAAGTTCAGAAGGAAGTAAGTCGTCTTATGATAGCTTCTACTGGAAACTTAAGAAAGCCTTGTTTTGTTAATGAGACAAAATACTTTCTGCATCTGACACAAAATCACAGGAGATCAGAATAAAGTTCTACCTAAATTAGTGCAATTATTAAATTAAAATACTTGGTAACTGAACCGATGATAGCTTGATATGGGATGTTTCATATATATATCTACTGTAGTCAAGACTTTCTCGAGCTTTGGTGCCTGATTTTCATCTATAAATATGAACATGGGGTAAACCAGATAATCATTCTTTAAAAGAAATGGCAAGAGATAATAGTCCTGATTTGGCTGATGATTTTATGAGGGAGGTGACCGCTGCAAGAAAGAAAGCAATAGAAGACAAAGTGATGAAGAAGACACTTGCTACCTGGACTAAAATCCAGGAGCTTAAGTCCTCCTTCGAGAGTGGGCGAGCATCTTCCACCAAGGAGTTGTTAATGATGAAGAAATATTATCGACGTCTCCATAGTGCTGATAGTGCAGACGTCGTCTCTGATGATGGCGTCTACCTTCTCATGCTCTTAAAAGAGCAAAAGACTCTGAAAAAGATTGCTTTTTCAGAGGAGTTTCTACATACCTCCACCGGAGAACTGACCACTTGGTTGGCATTCTGGAGGGAGTACGTTAAAAAAGAAGTGAGAAATGTACGTCCCCGCTTCTATTATTTTTAATGAAATTTTATGTCTACTGATTATTTCTATCGTTCAGCTTTTACCTTCTGCAAAATTAAAAACTGAATAATCACAGAGGAAAAGTTAAGCCATAATATCAGATGATGATAAATAATCAAGTTAAATCTATTAATCCAAGTGTATTTCGAAAGTAAGAAAACTTATTCTCAAGCAGAAGTTTTGTAAAAATGTCTGCTGCTTGCTGATTAGTAGGAATGTATTCCAGACGAATGTTCTTCTTTTGCACATGATCTCTGATAAAATGATGTCTGATATCAATGTGCTTAGTTCTGGAATGGAGTAATGGATTATGTGATATAGCAATTGCACTGGTATTGTCACAAAATATTGGTGATTCAGAGGCTTGAACTCCATAGTCTTTGAGTTGTTGCTGTATCCAAAGTATTTGAGAACAACAGCTTCCAGCAGCAAGATATTCAGCTTCTGCAGTAGACGTGGCTATGAAAGTCTGCTTTTTGCTAAACCAGGAGATCAACCTATCACCAAGAAATTGAGAAAAACCACTTGTGCTTTTTCTATCCAGTTTACATCCTGCATAATCAGCATCTGAGTATCCAATAAGATTAAACGACGAGTCCTTGGGATACTAGAGGCCTACATTTTGAGTACCCTTAAGATATTTTAAAATTCTTTTACCAGCAATGTAATGTGATTGTTTAGGGTTTGATTGAAATCTAGCACAAATGCAAACAGCAAACATGATATCTGGTCTACTGGCAGTAAGGTATAACAATGAACCAATCAAATCACGATACTGAGTTACCTCTACTGAAATTCCCCCTTCATCTTTATCAAGTTTAGTAGATGAGCTCATAGGAGTGGAAGCAGCAGCACATGCTTCCATCCCAAACTTTTTCAGTAGTTCCTTTGTATACTTAGTTTGGTTTATGAAGATTCCAGTATCAAGTTGCTTGATTTGAAGTCCTAAGAAAAATGTTAATTCTCCCATCATGCTCATCTCGAACTGGTCCTGCATTAACTTAGCAAACTTTGCACATAATTTGGGGTTAGTTGACCCAAATATGATATCATCAACATAAATCTGAACTAACAATATGTGTTTGTTTTTGGCTAAGGTAAACAAAGTCTTATCTACAGTACCAACGGTGAAACCATGATTAATGAGAAATTGTGAAATTGTGTCGTACCAAGCCCTAGGTGCTTGTTTCAGACCATACAATGCTTTATATAATTTAAAAACATGATTTGGTAACAAATGATTAGAAAAACCTAGAGGCTGTTCAACATAGACTTCCTCTTGTAGTAGACTATTAAGAAACGCACTCTTTACATCCATTTGATATACTTTTAAGTTTTTGAAAGCAGCAAAGGCTAAGAATATTCTGATAGCTTCGAGCCTAGCTACTGGTGCAAAGGTTTCATCATAGTCTATTCCTTCTTCTTGTCTGAATCCTTGTGCAACCAGTCTTGCTTTGTTTCTTACAACTGTTCCTTCCTCATTTAGTTTGTTTCTGAATACCCACCGAGTTCCAATGACAGCTTAGTGAGAAGGTCTAGGTACTAGAAACCAAACTTTATTCCTCTCAAATTGATTCAGCTCTTCTTGCATAGCTTCTATCCAACTGGGATCCAGAAGAGCTTCTTCAATCTTCTTTGGTTCATCTTGAAAAATAAAAGCAGCATGCATGTACTCATTTATCATCTGTCTTCTAGTCCTTAGTGGAGCTGCTGGATTTCCAATTACCAAAGATGGAGGATGAGATTTTCTCCAAATAAAAGGATTTAGATTGTCTTCATATAAAACAGTAGATTGTTTTGGAGTATCGACAGCTGGTTCTGGAATGTCAGCTGCTGGTTCTGGAGTATTAGCTGCTGGTTCTGGAGTATCAGCTGCTGGTTCTGGAATGTGAATGTCTGGTTCTGGATTTTGAATATCCTTGACACTTGCTTCTGCATCATCTTCACTGTCTAATTCCAGATAAACCCTGTCTAATCTTTTACTTAAATTAGATATGTTAGTAATCTCGGGAACACTGTTGTCTTCATCAAAGACAACATGAATAGATTCTTCAACATTAAGAGTTTTATTATTGAAAATTCTAAAAGCCTTACTAACTGTTGAATATCCAAGAAATAAACCAATGTCAGATTTTGAATCAAAAGCAGCTAAATGATTTTTGCCATTATTGTGCACAAAGCATCTACAACCGAAAACATGAAAGTAAGATACGTTCGGTTTACTTTCTTTCCATATTTCATACGGAGTTTGATTGTTTCTCTTGTTGATCATCGTTCTGTTTTTTGTGTAGCAAGCTGTATTAATAGCTTCTTCCCAGAAGCGCTGAGAGATGTCTGCATCTGCTAGCATTGTTCTAGCAGCTTCTTTAAGTGTTCTATTTCTCCTCTCTGCTACTCCATTTTGTTGAGGCGTCCTAGCAGCTGAATATTCATGATGAATGCCCTGTTCATCTAGATATATCTCAAGAATCTTGTTAGTTAATTCAGTACCTCGATCACTTCTGATTTTAATGACAGAAACTGATTTTTCATTTTGAATCTTTTTCAAAAGTTTGATCAGGAGGTTACTGGTTTGATCTTTTCCAGCAAGAAAAATTACCCAAGTAAATATAGAGAAATCATCAACAACAATAAGGGTGTATCTCATTCCCCCTAAGCTTATGATAGGGATTGGACCAAATAAGTCCATATGTAATAATTCTAAACATCTTGAGGATGATTTGCTGCCTTTATTTTTGAAGCTAGATCTTACTTGCTTACCAAGTTGACATGCAGAACATACATGATTCTTAATAAATTTTATGTCTGGCAATCCATCGACTAAGTTCTGCTTTTTGAGATTGTTGATAGACTTAAAATTTAGATGATTTAGTCTTTTGTGCCACAACCAGTGTTTATTACTTAGAGATGCAACTAAACATGTAGGAGCAATGATATGATCTATGTTCCATGAGATTTTATAGGTGTTGCCTTTTCTTACTCCGGTTATAACAGTAGAATCATCAGCATTTTTAACTGTGCAAGTGTGCTTCTGGAATGCTACTGAAAATCCATTATCACATAATTGACTAATATACTGATCAAGTTATAACAAAGATTTTCAACTAAGAGCACATCCTTAATAGTGATGTTACCATGGATAATCTTACCCTTACCCACGGTTTTACCTTTTGAGTTATCCCCAAAAGTTATCTCTTGTCCAGCACAACTTACTACTTCTGATAGCAGACTTTTCTGTCCAGTCATATGTCTTGAACATCCACTGTCCAAATACCACGTTGAGCTACTGATCTTGGTTTTCTTCACCTGTTCCTGCAATCACAAATTTTAGTATCTGGTACCCAATCTATTTGGGTCCAAGCCTTATTAGTCCCTTTGGAACCCACATTTGTATAATTTTTATACTTCGGGTATCCATGGAGGTGTGTGTGACAGAGGGTCTGTTGTTTCTAACATTGTGCATCTTAGTATGTTGTTCTTCCCTTCTGTTTCTGTTGTCTAGCCTGTATCTCTTCTGAACAGGTCTAGAATTGTAGTACTGGTAGTTTTTAACCTTCATAGGAGGTTGGCTTCCTGAGTTGAATCCTCTTCTGATTCTAGAACTCTGGTCAACTTTTTCCTTAGGTTCAACATAACCCAGACCATAATGCATCCTTTTGTTCATCTGATTTACATTTCTTTCTACTGAAACAGTAGGTACTTCTGGTTTCTGTACCACACTGGATTTCACAAAGTGAATATACTTCCCTTTGCACATATCCAGTTTTGGCTTAGTATTCGTTTCAGAAGTGCCTTCATTATTACAAAATCGAGACCACTCCTGTCTCCTGATTGTTTTTGTAATTCTTGCATCTTTTCCAGTGAAATAGAGGACTTGTTCTAAACATTTACCACTAGTGATAACTTCTGATTTTCAGAAAGCATCTTCTGGTATTCTGCTTTTGCTCTTTCATTCTCCGTTTTTAATTTACTCATCTCAACTTGTAAATCATTACAGCTGTCTACTTGCAAGCAAGTTAACTTACTGTTCTGATCTTTTAAGTCCTGATTTTCGATCTTAACTTCCTCGAACGATTGAGAAAGTCTAGAATACTCTTCAACCATGTCGTGTAATGCTTTGACTAAATCATTGCGTGTAAATTCATCAGAGTCAAAGTCAAATACCTCTCCGGATGTCGAGGTTGACTCAGTATTTGCCATCAGACATTTGATCTCATCTTCATCACTTTCACTCAAATGGCTTTCAGAACCAGAATATTCAGAACTTGAGTCTGCCCATTTGGACTTACTTTCTTCTGCAACCATTGCCTTCCTGTCTCTTCTGGTCTTTTTATCATTGCGTTTGACACCCTTCTTCCTCTGGTCATCCTTCTTTGGTTTTGGACAATCAGCAATGAAGTGTCCAACTTTTCCACAGTTAAAGCATGCCATATCACTAGGTGATGATTCCTTTTTGAAATTGCGGTTGGGACTTTGAAATGTTCTATGATTCTTTCTCATGAATCTGGAAAACTTCTTAACAAATAATGACATTGCGTCATTGCTTATCTGTTCAGCACTTCTCTCAGAAGTGTTCTCTAAAGCAGTAGCAGAAGATGAACTTGGAGCAATTGTAGTAGTAGAGTTAACAGTAGCTGCGAGAGCTTTGGTTGGTGGATTTGCTAAGGGCTCTTCTCCACTTCGAACTTCAAGTTCAAACTCATATGCATTTAAATCCGAGAACAAGTCGTGTAGTTCTAACTTGTTGAGATCCTTGGAAGCTCTCATTGCCATTGTTTTGACATCCCATTCTCTGGGTAGACCTCTCATTACCTTTAATGCAATTTCTCTATTGCCAAAGTCTTTCCCAAGAGCTGAGAGTTCATTGACGAGGCTGCTGAATCGTTCATCAAATTCATTCATAGTTTCTCCAGCCCTCATCTTCATATTCTCAAACTTCTGCATGGCTACAGACAGTTTGTTTTCCTTTGTTTTCCTTCACAGATCTGAATTAATTTTTTCCAGATTTCCTTGGCAATATGGCACATCTTGATTTTGCTGAAGGTATTTTTGTCGAGTGTCTTGTATAAAATGTCCTTCGCAACGTAGTCAATATTGGCTTTCTTCTTGTACTCACTTGTCCATTCATATCTTGGTTTTTCAAGCATCTGAGGTGCACCTTCGGTGATAGCAATAGCTGGATTTGGCTTTAAGATCTTTAATGGACCATCAGTGATGACATACCACATGTCATCATCTTGAGCCGCAAGATGAGCGTGCATTCTGATTTTCCAATCATCGAAATCTTCTTTTGAGAACATTGGAACTTTGCTAAAATGAGCCATGTCTATTAAATATTTTTCAGAACAAGAATAACTCTGCTCTGATATCACTTGTTGAGGATCGGGTTGAATTTAGAAGCGGGGTTGAATAAACTCAATGGCCAACTTATTAAATTCTTTCGAATGATGTGCTAAAATCCTGTTAGAGATTTTAACGATTCTTGTTCAAGTATAAAGACCAGCAGATCACAAGATAATGTGCGGAAAACGATCTGTTGGTTAGTGGGTGAAAAATAATAAAGCCGAAAAGCAGTAGATAGCACAAGGTTTGTTTCTGGAAGTTCGACGATGAATCTTCTACGTCTCCCCTTCTTCTGTTTCCAGAAGGTATCACTAAAAGACTTTGGTGAATACAGCACAACAATTGTACACACCCACTTCAACAGGACTTACCCTTCGCCTATTGAAACTCTTAGCTTTACAACTCAACTTCTTGAATGATCTTAAGTTCTGGAAAAGACTCTTTTCCAGTTACAAATTCTTCTATCAATGAAATAGTGAAGTGAATAGCTTGAGAAGATATAACGAAAAATAGCTAGCACAATATGATCTCAATGATCAAGAGTATGCAATGAAGCGTGTGCTGCTTTTTCAGTGTTTGAGCTCTTTAGATAACTGAAAGTTCTAACAATGCTCGAATGATGTTTTTCAATTCAGATTTTTGTTCAATGCTACGTGCTACTTCACGAAATCCTTCATCTCCATATATAGGCTCTATTCAACGTTCAAAAACTGAACGGTTCTTTTTTTTTTTGGTGGTTCAGCTTTATTGCTTAAAATGGACCCTGCAGAATACATCAAAAGTAATCAGTCGCAGTTCATACCAAAAATGGTATACCGTCTTAAATGTTCTTGTATAGCATTTAATGAAGCAATAAATGCTGGTATCACGTTAATAGATCAACGGTAATATTTAGAGACTTTGAGATACGCAAGATTCTGTTAGTGTATATTTCAAATTTTGTATCCTTCTAGTTTTGGTTTTAGCTAAGAAATTATTTAAGCAGGTTTTAGCGCGATATAAGTATTTATGGTTTACAACATCTACTGGTTCTACTGGTTTTGAACTAATCCAACATCTAATGGTTTTGTACTTAATCCAACATCTACTGGTTTTTCCTTAGCATCTCCACAATAAATTTAATTCTAACAGGGTGCAATTGCGAAATATGTAGGAGCCAGTGCATTGTAGTCGGGAATTCACCACTCACCTATATGTGTGGATATCATATGTGATCTAATGAAATAATAGTGTATGAAATCTCTGGCCAGAGTGTGAGATGTACATTAGGAAAAGAGTTCTCTAGTTGTGCATGCAATGACAATATGAATATTTCATGATTATATCACATAACTATCGAATTAATATGCAACCGGTTGTAGATTCGATTGGGATATATGAGATGAAGGGACTGTGTTGTACGTTAATCATAACCGATTGGTTCTTGCAGGCACTATCAGTGATACCTAGGGAATCATGGGGCGATGTTACTAGACGCTCTTACCATGATTCGATGGGTTTAATCAGAATATAATTTCTGACATTATCATGATCAAATATTGGTGCATAGAATGTGGACAAATAAGGGTAAGCCCTAATAAAGAAAATTATCCTGAATCACAAAGAGTTGTGAACCCACGGCTAGCTTTATCCATGAACCATTGAGGGTCACACAAGAACTGATTTAATTGTTCTCGTTGAGATAATAAATTCAATGAGTTGAATTTATAAGAAATAAGTTTGATATAATCAATCAATAAGCTTATAAATAAAGTTTATAAAAGCTTATAGAAATTTTGAGAGAATGACTGCTAAAACAGTGAAAAGGAGTACACCTGCCTTATTTAGACATTGGTGATTTTGAAATTAAAGTGTGCATCATAATAACAAATAATTTGAAATTGTCACATCGATTATGTTGGATCGTCGATCGGGATTGTGATGATATTAATACAATGGGAGCATGGATCATGAGTTTGTAAGAGTATAAGCTCATCATGCTTATTTATTAAAGTTTAAATGGACTTTAATAATTAAATTATATTTTAATTGAGTTAAAATATGATCCATTAAGTTTTTATAAAATATGATATTGATTTATGTAATATGGAAATATTTATGATTCCATATTTTTAAAAGACATGCACACAAAGCAAAATAAAATAAATGCATGATATTCTTAGAAAAATATGCACTAAAATGGGGATTGACTTTGATTTGGCATGCAAATATTTTTTAGAATCTTTAATTGACTTAATTAATCTAATTAATTAAGTAAATAGAATATTAAAATAATTATAAGAATTTGACTCTTATTTACGTGAAAGAGCATCCGAAAGTTCTATGCAAGAATTCATTATTTTCAGCTCTTCCCAAGTTTTAGTGTGATGCTCTCAAAATCTCTTTTCTTTTGCAAGAAAAATTCGACTTGTAGTATTGAGTCTTTTTCTTCTTCGTGTTCCATCTCTACGCTTAATATCTTCTAATTTTTTAGTGCAAGTTAGAAGATGAACAATTAATCCGGTCGGTAGATCGGAGAAAGTTTGTAGGAAAATTCAACAAGAGTTGTATCCGTCAATACCGGAATAGTTAATTCAGTAAAGGTACAACTTCTAACACCCTATGAATGTTTAGTTTATTTAAATCATACGAGTGTTTAAAGAAAAATTTGAATGCCAAAATAAAATATTTTAAACTTATGCTGTGATTTGGAGAGGAGAAAAACGAGATCCCAACAGTCGATACCAGAGGAAAGGTATCTGATACCAAAATCAAAAGATGTCTATCAAACGGGATGATAATTCCATTGCGAAAATGCATGATACCCACTTCTTTTCTATCTCAGAGTTTATGAACTACAAAACCCTCACCGCTTTCAACCATGGTGTGGTGCAAGTTTGTACAGTTCGTTGAGTGTCGGTCAGCTTCTTCATTTCAAAACAGACAATAGTTCTTGTCAATACAAGTTTACATGCCTTTGTTTATCACCTTTTAAAATTGTTAATTCTACGTTAGAACAGCAAGGCATCGAATATCTATAATTAGCATCAGACATAAACATGAAAAAACCGATAATAGTTTGCTAGCGAGATTGTGCATACATGAGATGATTTTTTTGTTTTTATAGTAAACATGAGAATAAGTTTTTAATCTCTCAATAAATGACAGTACATACCTCAAAACCAGGATGATTTCCGTAGTTTGAGTGCAGTAGCTGAACATCATTTGTTGAATCATTTTCCTTTGTCATGTGGCAGATGCTTTGTAATTGGTATTTCTATGATGTCTAATTTACAAAGCTGCTGATTTTCAATGGAAAACACAAAAAGACTCCCATCTCTGGTCCCGACTAGAAAGCATTCTTCGCGGGTCACGGTCAGCGAACTAATCAATTTTCCTATTCTAGTATATCTTCGTATTATTTCAGGGGAATTCATAGAGCGTACAAAAATCTGCCCCTGGTCTCTCGCAGAAACAAGAAATTCACCACATTTACTTAGCTTAAGGCAGCTAACCCGCCCATTAGATTCAACCTTCCATTAATAGAGTAAAGATGTAAACTAAGATCATCATATGCATACAGGACTACCCGACCATGATGAGACACAACAAGCTTGGATAACGGGATGCCACAAGGATGCCGAAGAGATCTTACATATCTACCTTCCCGCAAAGAATGAAAAATGCAAGTTCATCTTTTGAACCACTTATCACTATATCAAGCTCAGCACATGCATGTATGCATGTTATGATGTCGCCATGTCCACAAAGTGTATGAAACGGAGAATCTGCCATAACAGTCTTTCCAAGGAATTTGTGTTCGTGTATTTCAAGATATTTTTTCTAGGCCTCTGACAAGAAGAACTTCCCACACCATAACAATGGTATCATAGCTTCCGGTAGCAAGAGCACGTTTCCGTCAGCTGTCAAAATGAAGGGAGTACAGTGAGAATGATGCTATTGAATTTAGGACAAAACAAAGAAATGACAAAGGTTACAACAGATACACAAACATTTGGTAACACTACAGTAAAGACCAAAACCACAAAAATTATCTATTTCCAAACTCAAAATAATTCATCCATGCTAGATAACAGGTAGACGCTTTTAAATGGATGCCATAAAAAGTCCAAGAAAATCACAGGTGAAGTGAATTTTAACTGCTCGGATCATGCTGAACATTGTTATTTGAGGCGCAACCCCTACCAAAACTTAAATGAAAATATAACTTTGTTGACCTATAACGGCTGATGATATCATGAAGTTATCAGTGATGCGATTAATGGATGAATTATGTTAGGATAAATTTCTATTTTTATGAATGAGAGAATACTGATTTTTTTTTTTCCTTAGTTCCTGGATATGGTGATTGTGCATAATGTATGGCTTAGATTATATAGGCTCACTTTGCATTCAGAAGATAGGAAAGAGAATAACATTTAGATCCAAATACGTAAATAAAAAAAGGTAGAAACAATTTTTTTTCCCATGGCAAGCGGGACAGAAGAATCAAACTTGGAGGTGAGGTCCAGATCTGAAGCAGTTCACAGCACCAGCACCACAGAAAGCATCATTCTCTTCCCATTACAAGTCTAACCCAACGGGCAGAACATTATACAATGCGCTTACGAACGGGCAGAACATTATACAATGCGCTCAATATGTTAAACTCTTTATCTGCCACAAAGGCAAGGAAGAATACCTTAACTTTGTCGAGCTAAGGAAGCTGCTGTTCATGTAAGAAAAACGTGACACATATTAAAAGAAGTAGCGTGTACAAATTGAATTTGGCGACGGCCAAGAAAATTAAGATACGTACATGAATCTTCTTTTAACATTCTTGCTCCCAAATTTTCTCGTTGATGGTATGAGATGCCTATAAATAGAGACAATTGAGGTCCCTAAGCACACACACCTCATAAGAAAAATACACCATCTAAAGTGACCGTGCAGTGCTTAAAAGGCTTCAACCCAGAGGAAAAGCTGAGAAATCAAAATTTTCAATGGCCGGAGGTAACACTCGATCCGCTTCCGCATATAGTTTTATCATATTTATATATCTGCAGAAACATGATTTTTAAGAAAAATTCTAACATTTGGTATCAGAGCAACTTTCCTCTGCCTTGAAAATTTTGGGAATTTTAATAAACATTCAGAAATCAATTTCTGAAAGTTTACGTAAAATGAAAGTTTGGATATAATTAAGAATCTTACCTGTAAATTTGTTCTCGGTTGCACCTTAAATTTCTTCCTTGAAATCTTAAAAATTGGAGATTTGATTTTTTGAAATTTCGAGAAGAAATGAAATAAGCAATTGAAAGAAAATTATCCGAAGGAGAGAGCTTGAAGAAGATAAACAACCTGTCTGAAACAATCATGTACATGCATTGTGATAAATTATTAAGCGGATGGATTGATTGGATTCCCACGAGACCCATACATTTAAACCATTCTTTATAATGAATTGTCAAATTAAATGATGTGGGCCCCACATTAATTTTTATTATTATTTTTAAATAATAATAATAATAATAATAAATAAATAAAATTATTGCGGAACTCACATAAAATGATTGCTTGCAATTTTTGGTTAAAATATTGCTTGCAAATTTCGGTTAATATATATTTATTTATTTTATTATTATTTTTAATAATAATAATAAATAAATAAAAAATGTGTAATTAAGTTATATGTATAAATCAGTATACATATAGCATTTGGTTAAATAATTTGTATACATTAAAATAATTCTAAAGTTCGACGTAATTTCTAATACATGTTTAGAAATTATTTTTGCATGTTATATAAAATGTCAAATATTATGGATAAGTGTTTGATGTGTACATGCAAATTTAATATTATGGTTGAATTTAATTTTGAAATTTAAAATGCAAATAATATTAAAAAATAATTGGTACATCAATATTCACATTATGTTTATATTAAATTATATTAAGTTGTTTATAATTTGAAATGAACATAATAAGTAAGATGTGAATATAATATTAAAAATTAAAATATTTCAGATATTCACAAATGAACAAAGAATCCTCACTTTATCATTAATCTGATAAAAGAGAAAAACTGATGAGGAGTCTACATTTTCTCGTAAATGTGATCCTCACTTTATCACTACTCTGATTGAAGAGAAAAACTGATGGAGAAAGTATTTGTTCATATTAAGTAAAAATGTGAATATAAAGATATTAAACGAAAAATTTTGGCTTATAAAGATTCAAATAAATGTGAATAATTAAAGTAAATAATAATTATAAGGTGACGTAAGAAAACATGATCTGAGGGAGTTTTTCATAGATCGGTTTAAACTGCCTTGACTAGCCACTGGTCTCCCTGAGGAAATTTTCTCTGTCTAGGAGTTAGGTATTTAAAGGGCCTTAGCCCTACCTATCTTTCCTGGGAGATCTCTTGGAAAGTGTTGATTGCGAAATAATTATTATATAAAGCATTAAGTAAAGCCAAAATTTTGTTCGATGAACCATATAATTTTAAATAATTGAGGAATAGCCACAGCATCCTTAATTATGAAAAATTATGCATTAAGTGGGTTTGGATCACATAATGGATATCAATTGTAATTAATTATATAAACATAATAAAATTTATCCCACAGGGATTTTTATTATATTTATATAACTAATTAGGTTAAAATATCAAATTATATTTTTCTTAATTTGCCCACAGGAGTTAAGAAAAATACATTTTGATAGTTTTATCATAAAGTTACAGTAAAATCTTATTGAATTAAAATTTTAGCCCACGGGCAAATTTTATGTCACTAGATTTTTAAAACATGAATTACATTGGTAAAACATTATATTGTCTCAAAATTTTAAGCATATGGTATATTTTGTGCAGTTATGCAACCTGCGAGTTTTTCTGATATGAAATGTGACATTTTCGAACTAAAAGGCGATAACTATAAAATATGGAAAGAAAGAATTCTTCTTCAATTGGGGTGGATGAATATTGATTATGCTATACGGAAAGACGAACCATCTGCTATTACTGAAAACAGCATTCCGGATGATATTGATCTTTATGAAAAATGGGAGCGATCTAATCGACTCTGTGTAATGTTCATAAAGACCAAAATCTCTGCTGGTATGCGTGGTTCTGTCGATCAGCATAATAATGTCAGAGAATTACTGAAGGCTATTGATGAACAATTTCAGTCTTCAGATAAGGCACTAGCAAACACTCTAATTATGGAATTCTCTTCATTAAGGCTCACCAGTGTGAGAGGTGTGCGAGAGCACATCATGAAGATGCGGGACATAGCGGCTCGGCTCAAGACACTTGAAGTGGAAATGTCTGAGACTTTTCTTGTGCACTACATTTTATGCACTCTTCCACAACAATATGGACCCTTCAAAATTTCCTACAATACACATAAGGATAAATGGTCGATTAATGAATTAATGACCATGTGTGTTCAAGAGGAAGGAAGGTTGTTGATGGAAACGAGTGATAATGTTTTTATGACTACACAAAGAAAATTTAAGAAACAAGCCAAAGTCAAGGGAAAAGGGAAATGAATAATTACACTCCAACCTGACATCAAGAAAGAATCCAAGTGTTTCTTCTGTAAAAAGACGGGACACATTAAGAAGGATTGCAATAAATTTAAGGACTGCCTTGAAAGGAAAGGTATTCCTATGGTTGATATAATTTATAACACATGGTGGATTGATTCTGGTTCTACAATCCATGTTAGAAATACCTTGCAGGGTATGCAAAACCTAAGGAAACCAATAGAAAATGAGCGGAGCATCTATTCAGGAAACAAGATGTCTTCGCATGTGGAGGCTATTGGGACTTGCTGCGTAGTGTTGAATAGTGGTTATATTTTAAAATTGGAAAAGACCTTTTATGTTCCTAGTTTTTCTAGAAATTTAATTTCAGTTTCAAAACTTGTACCTATTGGTTATTCATTTCAGTTTTTGGATAAATCAATAAATTTGTTTTATAAATCAAATCTTATGGGAAATGGTACAATGATTGATGGTCTTTTCTCTATTTCTTTACAAAATAATAACACCACTATGCATGTTCAAGGAGGTATTAAAAGATGTGTTATAAATGAAGATTCTTCTATATTGTGGCACATGAGATTGTGACACATCTCCATAGAGAGAATTAAAAGATTAGTAAATGATGGAGTACTCAGTACTTTAGATTTTATTGATTTTGAGACTTGTGTGGACTGCATTAAGGGAAAGCAGACCAATAAGTCTAAAAAGGGTGCCAAGAGGAGTACAACAATATTAGAAATCATACATTCAGATATTTGTTGTCCAGATATGGACATGCAAAGTCCGAAATACTTCATCTCTTTCATTGATGATTACTCACGATACATGTATATCTACATGCTTCATAACAAAAACGAAGCACTTGAAGTCTTTAAGGTTTTTATGGCTGAAGTGGAGAAGCAATGTGGAAAACATATTAAGATCGTGAGAACTGATAGAGGTGGAGAATATTACGGTAGATACACTAAGAATGGACATGCACCTAGTCCGTTTGCGAAGTTTCTCCAGGAACATGGGATTGTTGCCCAATATACTATGCCTGGTTCTCCGTACCAAAATGACGTAGCTGAGAGGAGAAACCGAACATTATTGGACATGGTGAGGAGCATGTTTAGTAGCTCTAAACTTCCTAAATCTTTTTGGACTGAAGCTCTTAAGACAGCTGTGTATATATTAAACTGAGTTCCAACTAAGGCTGTCTCAAAGACGCCATTTGAGTTATTTAAAGGTTGGAAACCGAGTTTGCAACATAAACGCGTTTGGGGTTGTCCTTCAGAAATAAGAGTTTACAACCCACATGAAAAGAAACTGGACCCAAGAACTATAAGTGGATATTTCATTGGGTATGACGAAAAATCCAAAGGGTACAGATTCTATTGTCCATCTCACAACACTAGAATTGTGGAATCAAGAAATGCAAAATTTCTTGAGAATGATTTGATTAGTGGGAGTGATCATTCAAATGACATAATTCTTGAGAATGATTACATTAATGAACAACCCTCTTATTCAAATGACAGATTGGTCGTTATTCACACCCCTCAAGACCAAATGGGTGTTAGACAACCAGTTACTGAAGTTCCACAAATTGCTGATGAAAATCCAGTAGATCAAGTTGTTAATGAAGAACAACAAAAAATTATTGATCAACCAAACAACTTAAGGAGATCTACTAGAATAAGGAGATCAGCAATATCTAGTGATTATGTTGTGTATTTACAAGAATCGGACTTTAACATTGGAGCCGAAAATGATCCTGAAACGTTTTCACAAGCCATGAGTTGTAATGAGTCAAAACTATGGTTTAATGCTATGAAAGAAGAGATGAATTCTATGCCAGTTAATGGAGTCTGGGATCTTGTTCAGTTGCCTGATGGTGTAAAAGCCATTGGATGTAAATGGGTCTTCAAAACAAAGAAAGACTCATTAGGCAACATTGAAAGATATAAAGCAAGACTCGTTGCTAAAGGATTCACTCAGCAGGAAGGAATCGATTATAAGGAGACTTTTTCTCCTGTATCTAAGAAAGATTCTCTCCGTATCATTCTAGCATTAGTTGCACATTTTGACTTTGATTTACAACAAATGGATGTGAAAACTGCTTTTCTCAATGAAGAACTAGAGGAAGAGCTTTATATGAAACAACCTGAAGGATTCTTCTCTAGTAATGGTGAGCAATTGGTTTGTAAGCTTAAGAAATCTATATATGGATTGAAACAAACTTCCCGTCAATGGTATTTAAAATTTCATGATGTTATCTCTTCATTCGGATTCGTTGAGAACCCCATGGATCAATGTATATACCAGAAAGTCAGTGGGAGCAAGCTTTGTTTCCTTATTCTATATGTGGATGATATATTACTTGCAACCAATGATAAGAGTCTGTTATATGAGGTGAAACAATTTCTCTCTAAAAACTTTGATATGAAGGATATGGGCGATGCATCTTATGTCATTGGCATTAAGATACATAGAGACAGAATTCGAGGTATTCTAGGTCTGTCTCAAGAAACCTATATAAACAAAGTTTTAGAGAGATATCGGATGAAAGATTGTTCACCAAGTATAGCTCCTGTTTCAATTTGAGCCAATGCCCAAAGAATGATCTAGAGCAGAAACAAATGAAAAACATTCCTTATGCTTCTGCTGTCGGAAGCTTAATGTATGCTCAGGTTTGCACTAGACCTGACATTGCATTTGTTGTTGGGATGTTGGGAAGATATCAGAGTAATCCAGGTTTAGACCATTGGAAAGCTGCAAAGAAAGTAATGAGGTACCTTCAAGGGACCAAATATTATATGCTTATGTTCAGACGAACTGAGAATTTGGAAGTAATTGGCTACTCTGATTCAGACTACGCTGGCTGCATTGATTCAAGAAAATCCACTTCAGGATATTTCATGCTACCTGGTGGAGCTGTATCTTGGAGGAGTGCAAAGCAGACATTGACAGCTACTTCCACTATGGAAGCTGAGTTCGTATCTTGTTTTGAGGCAACCTCACATGGTGTATGGTTGAAGAGTTTCATTTCAGGGCTTAGAATTATGGATTATATATCTAGGCCATTAAGAATATATTGTGACAATTCAGCTGCTGTTTTTATGGCTAAAAATAACAAAAGTGGTAGTCGAAGCAAGCACATCGACATTAAGTATTTAGCCATAAGAGAACGTGTTAAAGATAAGAAGTTACTTATCGAGCACATTAGCACTGAATTGATGATTGCGGATCCTTTGACTAAGGGCATGCCACCATTTAAATTTAAGGATCACACAGAAAGAATGAGACTTGGTTCCTTTATGAAATATTTGTTGTAAGAACAAATTAATGAAACTATGATGTGATATTTTCTCATATATGTTGTTGTGCACACATTCAGTGATTCGAGAAATATCAATAAAGTTGGACCTCGAATAAACATTGTGTTTATTCATTAAGTTATACAGATTTGAGAGACATAATGCATTGTAATACATGGAAGATAATATTCGTTTTAAGATGACCTATCGCCATGATTCATGTATTTTATTTTCTCCTATGGTAAATGAGATATATGTGTCAAGTGAGAGAATGTAAGAAAAACGTGACACATATTAAAAGAAGTAGCGTGTACAAATTGAATTTGGCGACGGCCAAGAAAATTAATATACGTACACGAATCTTCTTTTAACATTCATGCTCCTAAATTTTCTCGTTGATGGTATGAGATGCCTATAAATATAGACGATTGAGGTCCCTAAGCACACACACCTCATAAGAAAAATACACCATCTAAAGAGAGCGTGCAGTGCTTAGAAGGCTTCAACCGAGAGGAAAAGCTGAGAAATCAAAATTTTCAATGGTCGGAGGTAACACTCGATCCGCTTCCGCATATAGTTTTATCATGTTTATATATGTGCAGAAACATGATTTTTAAGAAAAATTCTAACAGTTCAACCAAAGGAAGATGATCGAGGACACCAAACATGGAAACCGGAAAATAACAGGGTGATGTCATGGTTAATTAATTCTATGCTGAGGAGAAAATTTCATGTATTATGGAACATCAAAGGAGATATGGGATGCAGCAACAGAGACCTACTCCAACATCAATAATTCCACTGCAATCTTTGAACTCAAGAGTATTTTCCATGATCTTCGACAAAGAGATTCAACTGTCACTGAATTTTTCAACACCCTTTCATGGTATTGACAACAGCTAGATATCTATGAAGATTTGGTTTGGAAATCCCCTGAAGATGCACTTTCTATACTAGGGGATTGTTGAAAATGAACCGAGCTACTAATTCTTACTCGACCTTGAAAAAAATTTGGATAAGGTAAGTGGAAGAGTTCTGTTAAATGAAAAAAATCTTATATATTTGAACTCAAACGTTTGTAAAAGTATATATACACTTACAGGGCTAGAGCTCTAGAAAGGAAATAGCTGGAATTTTTGGATTCATATCCACACAATCCCCTAATCTATGCTAATCTAACATACACATCAATTTAAAGTTACAGACAATCAATCTAGCGTCTCTAATTGGTTTTATCATAATCTCCGACACTTCCCCTCAAGCTGGGTTTATTTCATCCTACTCATGTGGGCATTGCCCCCATGATAGGATGGATGGCCAAGATTTGCCTATGCATATATAGGACCCACTTTTTTTTTTTTGAAATTGTATGTGTGGCAAGATCTTACTCGTTGAAATGAAGTGAGGGTAGTGCCCACATAGTAGGATCTCATTAACCCTCAAGCTGGTAGGTATGGGTATTCCATTCCCAGCTAGCAAATTATGTCTTGAAAGGCTGCGGTGTTGAGTCCTTTGGTGAACACGTTAGCAAGTTTCCTGTTAGTAGGAACATATGGAGTACAAATAAGTCCACTATCAATCTTCTCTTTTTATAAATTGTTTATCCACTTCTACATGCTTTGTTCTATCATGTTGCACCGGATTAATGGAAATATTGATAATAGATTTATTGTCGCACACGCTTGATATTGAGATCATCAAGAATTATCTCGATCCATAGAAATTCACATATTCCCAAGGCCATTGCCCTAAACTTTGATTCTGCAGTTGATCTTGTCACTACACTTGTTTCTTAATCCTCTATGTCACAAGATTTCCTCCAAGAAATGTGCAACATCCTGGAGTAGATCTCTTATCCACAGGTTACCCTGCATAATCAGCATCATTGTATGCTTCAATGCTCAATCCAATATTTCTTTCAAACAAAACTCTTAAGTCAGCACTTGTCTTCAGATAGTGTAAAATTCTTTGAGCTGTTTGTAAATATCCATTTCTTCGATTATGCATAAATTGGCTCACAATGCTCACTGTATATGCAATATATGGTCGTGTGTGAGATAGATATACGAGTTTGCCTACCCAGCCATTGATACATTTCTTTTTCAACCACATGATCTTCAGTGAAGTCTCCAATCTTATGGTTGATGTCAATTAGAATTTGGGCTGGCTTGCAAGTCAACATCCCGGTCTCCTTCAATAAATCAGTGGCGTATTTATGTTCTGAAATAAAGATGTCTTTGTTGGAATGTGCTACTTCAATCCCAAGAAAGTATTTCAATCTTCCAAGTTCCATTATTTCAAACTCATTTGCCAAACATCTTCTTAAGATCTGTTTTGCGCTCTCATCGCTCCCAGTCACAATTATGTCATCAACATACACTAGGACAATTGTGACTCCCCCTGAATCTGAGTGCTTGAATAAGAATGTGTGGTCTCCTTAACTTTGCTTGTACCCTGACTTAAGCATTTAATAAGATCGTAATAGTTCGTAATTTTGTTATCAAATTATCATTTGTCTCCCTTCCAACATGCTTAATTGATACACTTTTGTGTGATTTTGTTGTATGAGGGAATTTTATGGTCCTGGAGCAAATTTGAGTTAAAAGAGTATTTTTATATCATATTTGAAGTTGTTAAGATGGAGTTTTGAAAGAAGAAGCAAAATAGAAGAATTCCTGGAGCAAGGTGCGGGTATGACTTTTGACTGTTTTTCAACTGCCTGTGAAAACTGAAGCTGGTGAGAATTCCAAGCAGAGGAATTTGAAATTTGTGAAAGTTATGTCAATTTTAGAATCTTAATTGTGGTATCTGAATCATTGAAGACTTTTGCAGATATTTATTATTGAGATAACGAAAGATTTGATAGAGTTTTATTCCATAAAAACTCAAGTTTCTTCATTGATAGACATAATCTGTTCCTAGTATTATTAGGTATTATTCTAGTTTTTGGGTTTTTATCTTTAGTGTAACGCCCCAGATTCGACGACTGTCCTCACTGTATCAAGACGTGTCTTTCCAGCGTGCTTATGTTCTCACTCACATGCACCCTAGGAAACTTCCCCCATGAGGTCACCCATCCCAAAATTACCCCAAGTCAAGCACGTTTAACTTTGGAGTTCTTATGTGATTAGCTACCAAAAAGAATATGCACCTTCGTGATATGAGTAGTACAAATCAAATCTTTTAAGCCCTCTTCAACTGTAAAGTCCATTACATTGAACAGTCTCGTAATCCCTCTCATTCCCGTGTGGGTCGGTTCATTCATGTTCTCTCCACCTAGAAGCCTGCCAGGAGCCGCTCATTGTCCGTGCAACTGATGGCACCGGCGATCACCCCCCGCCCTCTTCGGCCCCGGGCCTCACATTTAGGTTCTCACTCTCTCAATCTCTTTCCAACGTGAAGAACAAGAAAAAGGCTGCAAAGACTTTTTCATTCTTTTCTTCACAACTCTAGGCTAAGTTTTTATTTCTTATTCAAGAGATATTTTTATTATTTCAGTTTTATCATTGTGAGGTTTTTGCGTTTTAATTTAATATGTTTGTTCAAGTATTTGTTAATTTATGATTTTTTTATATGAAAGTTACAGGTCGAAAAATTGAAAATTTAATTTGATATATAATTTTCTATTGTTATCCATGAATACAGTTATCCGTAATCTTCATGAATGATTGATACGTGAGTAGCGATAGATTAGGTGTGTTCGCTATCATAGCATATTTGATCTAAATAAATCGACAAAACATGATTTATCAACTGCAGCTATCTCGGTTGTTAGACTTCAGGATTAACTGTTTTCACAAAGCAAAAATGATATTTTTAATTAATATAGAACGTTATCGTGCCTAGTTGATTACTGATAAGTTTTGACTGGATGTTGGTTTTAATCAATTAAATTAGGAGAACACAAGAATTTTAGCGGTTATCCCTATAATTTAAGGTTAATTGCTTGGAACTGAATGAATAAATAATTTGTTAGCAGATGACAGGTAATACAATCGAATAGTCAAACCCCCTTGAATTAGAACTTGTTAAAATTAAATTTTCTCCTTTGTTAATCATTCATCATTGTTATTTAATTCTCGTTCAGATTTATTATTTCTTCTCGAGTGCTAATTTTAATCTTAGTATTCTAATTAGTTTTTACCAAAAAATCCATCTTTTTAATTGTTTTTCCTCGAAAGAAATCATCCATTTTTCCCTGTGAATTCAACCTTACTCACAATTACACTCATTTTTCTTAGAGATCGGGAATTTAAGTTTGGTGGCTCAATGACAACACATTAAATTTTGGCGCAGTTGCCGGGGAACGGTGCAAGGTTATTTTTTTTCGATTTTTGTTATTTTTCTTTTTCTTTTTAGTGCCTCGTTCTTCTCGTAAAGGTGATTCATCAAGAGAAGAAGAATTTGAGAATTTTTGTTGTGAAATATTTCGAGATGTTTCATCGACCATTATTCAAAAGTTTTGTCCAACAAAACGGAGAGCCATTCTACGCATTATGTGGAGATTCAATAATTTAGCAACAACATTTAGGAATCATGATTTTTCTAACTATATTCTTATTTGAATTTTCCATAAAGGTTTGGAAGCAGTGACACGAAGAAAATATTTAATGAAGCATTGACAACCGGTAGTCCACTACTTAGAGAAGATGAAGATTGTGTGATATATTTGTTTGATGATATGACAGACTTTGACTACCACCAGTATCGGCATCCTTCACTACAGAGTTGGAATCACCAAACCTCCCAGAAATTAGCCACCCTGATTTTACAGACCGACCTTTCGAGCATAAAAAAATGAGGGAGATAGCCTTGAATTAATCATAAGTCGACTGAATCATAGGGTAAACAAGCACGCGGCATTGAATGAGGAAACTATTGAGCCTCAATTTGAAATAGTTTTGGAAGAAATATCATACGAAAATGAGCTACCAATGAAGTTTAGAACAAGCTCTTGAGACTATCGATTTGAGCTCATTGATAGTATTATCATACACACATCTATGAGATCCTTATATTTCTCAATCGCCGATTTCAAAAGATTTTGTTCTTCAAGAGCCAACATTTATATTCTCTGTTGGATCTCTGTTTTCTCGTGCCCCAACGCAGCGGAAGTTTTAAAATTTTTATTTTATTTTGACAATCAAAATATTTGTTTGAACACTCGTATGGTTTAACAAACATAAACATTAAAGATAGAAAACTAAAAACCGGCACAACTCTCAAACTTGGAGTGGCCAAATTTTTCTTGTTTTGAGAAGGGATTTTTGAGAGCATCTTCGAAATTGGGAAGAGACAAAAATTGAATTGTTGTAAAAACCTTTTTGATGCACCTTTACGTAAAATAAGATTCAAAATCTTATTATTATATTTCTAATCCTTAATTTACTTATTCAATCTCATTAATTAAGTTAATTGAAGATTCTAAAATGCAAGCAATATATTATCCAATCTCGAATCCCTGAAAATATTTGGAGGATTTATGGTTGTGATTTTCGAAAATCTCACAATAAAATTAGTAGAGGCTATGGTTTAAGTCTCATATTTAAAATAAAACCTCCATGACCTAATTACCATAACATAACATTTGGGCCTCTTAATTAACATTAATGAGCTTAATTAATTAATTGGACTAGTCCAACTAATTTAATTAATTAGTCAAAGTCCATTAAGAACTTTAATTATTTAGTATGTTGAACTTGCACTCCTACAAGCCTAGTAAACATACTTCACACTATGTTTAATTTAATGTTTAATAAACTCAACTTTTGAGTTTAATAAATTAAATTCTCAAAATTTATAAATTCAACTACTTGAATTTATTCCCAAATTTTTTATAAATTCATGAATTCAATTTCTTGAATTTACTATCTCACAAATTCAACTCCTTGAATTTATTTTTCTCAAAATTTAATTATCATAAATTCAACTCCTTGAATTTACTATATCATAATATAAATTCAACTTCTTGAATTTATTCTCTCCACGGGAACAAATGATTCAGTGCTTGTGTGACCCTCAATGATTCAGAGATACAACTAGCCGTGGGTTCACAACTCTTTGTGATTCAGGACATAATCTTTTATTCGGGCTTACCCTAATTTGCCACATTCTATGTACCAACAATTGATCATGAGAATGTCAGAAATCATATTTATGATTAAACCCATCGAATCGTGGTAAGAGCGTCTAGTAGCATCGCCATATGATTCCCTAGGTATCACTGATAGTGTCTGCAAGAACCAGTCGGTTATGATTAACGTACAATACAGTCCCTTCATCTCATATATCTCAATCGAATCTGCAACCATTGGTTCATCGAGGGTTGCATAATAATTCGATAACTATGTGACACATATTTGAGAATAAATAGTGTCATCGCATGTGCAATTGGAGAACTCCTTCTCTAACGTACATCTCATACTCTGGCCAGAGATTCCATGCACTATTATTTTATCAGATCACATAGGATATCCACACCTGTAGGTGAGCGGTGAATTTCCGACTACAATGCACTGGCTCCTACATGTGTTGCAACTGTTCCCAATCTCGCCACCTGATGACCCTCCTGGGGTCGGTAAATGAGTCGAAGCACAGCCCTAGCATATAGAGCCTCAATGTTATCATGGGTCGTAAGAACTATTGATGTACAATCATAACCACAGACGTATCCTCTCGATGAATGATAACCACTTGAAAAGTCCGAGGGAGGGTAGTTCGGTATAATCATCATATGACTGCCCATCTGCATGTTTGGACATCTCTATGCCCTTATCAATAAACGCGGTACACAACATCATAGATGCTAGTCTCGAGCTCAAGCGACCTTTATCCACGTTTTAGGTGGCTGAATCGACTATGAACGGATTTAGATCATACAGTGTTTACACATGAGTTTCAACATCGAATTACGATTCATTTGTATTAAAGTATAATCAAGGTATTTATATATATTGTTCACATGGGTATACAGATAAAGAAACAACAAACCATGAAATAATGAATTATATTAAAATAAAGATTGCTTATTACAAATGAGTCAATAAATTCTCTAGCCAACAGTTGGCTTACAGGGCATCTAATCTAAAAATCTCATCTCATGACTATTATTTAAAGTCACATTTTGTTGAGGAGACGAGTTTAAATTGTATACATCAAGCTAAATTTGAGAGGCACATGGAACCTAGACCCGTGGTATCATATGACACTTACATTGGGTGTCAACCGTTCTTTAATAAGTGCTTCTGAGAGTCAAGATGAAGACTAAAAATCAAACGCTCTTGGGAGGCAACCCAAATGTTTTTTTGTTTTTTTAATTTTATTTGTGTTTTATTTTAGAATTTTTTTTTTGGGATTATGTATAATATTTGTCAAGCTTTGTGCATAAGATAATTTTGATCGTGACATGGGCTCACCTTGAAAGAAAATATCTTCTAAAATTGTCACCAAGCCCACCACGCAACAAACATCGTTGCCCCAATGACCACCAACATAATCCACAACACAACCCACAAGCGCAACATCATAATGGTGATATTATGCTAACCGGACTAAGAGAACAAAATACCTCTAGAATAAGTTGGAAAGATGGTCAACTTCCAACCCCTACCTGTTTTGTTGCTCAAAATAGTGATAAGCATTGGTTGTGGCACAAATGGCTAAATCAATTAAATTTCAAATCAATTTCCAATCTGAGTAAACAAGATTTGGTGGCTGGTCTGCCCAAAAAATTTTTACTAAAAAATAAGATCTGCACCGCATGCTAATTGGGCAAGCAAGTGAGATCTACTTTCAAAAATAAAAGGTGTAACTCTTCCACCAATTGCTACGATTTACTACATATGGACCTATTTAGCCCTATACTAGTGGAGAGCATAGGAGGAATTATGTATACTTTAGAGAGGTATACTATAGCGATAATGGATGATCACTCTCGATATATTTGTGTAATATTTCTATAAGTCTCTGATCATTGATAACGATTTTGTGATAGGAATGATCGATAAGACCTTGTTCAAATTCACCAAGGGAGATCGTATCTTGTTGTTGCAAATATATGTTGACATTATATTCAGCTCTATTAACCCCAAATTATGTGAGATATTCTCTAAGCTTACGCAGGAAAAAATTTGAGATGAACATGATGGGTGAGTTTACATTTTTCCTTGGATTGCAAGTCAAACAACTTGACGAAGACATCTTCGTCAATCAATCTAAGTACACCAAAGATGTTTGAACCTTTCAAGTTCGCAATCTTGATTTTGATGTTAACAAAACTTGTTATTGTGTATCTAACATATTTACTCAAGTGTGAAGTTGTTAACACAAGAAGCAAACTGAAACCGAATTTTGCACAAACTGAATTTCTGGCGAGCTTTGGTGTTTTGATGATATCTCCAAGCTGGATGTTCCAAATGACAATCCGCCAATTTTCGTGATCAGAAACCTCAATTTGGAACAAGTCGTGTTTCACGTCAGTTTGGCAAATTCGGATGTTATCATGGTCTAACTGATCGCTGAATTACCGAACTGATTGCACGAAGACAGCTATCAATTGGGTATGAGCAGTTGCGGTATTTTTGTCATATCTCTCAGCTCGGTTATCAAAATTAAATAATTCAGTATGAGTTGGAAAGATAAGACGATGATATACAAATCATCTTCAGAAGTCAAAGTATGAATCGAAGCTTAAGATGCTGATAAATGACGATGAAGTTACTGGTTCTGCACAAACAGAAATCAGCTAGGCTGATTTCAGCACACTGGCTGAAACTGAACTGAACCGAACCAGTTGAACTGAATCAGACCAGCTGAAGACCAGTTGAACCAGATCAGTTGAACTGAACCAATTGAACTGAACCAGAACAGTTGAACCAGATCATCTGAACTGAACCGAACCAGTTGAACTGAACCAGACCAACTGAACCAGCTGAACTGAACTGAACCGAACCAGCAGCTGACCAACTGAACTGAACAGAACCAGCTGCTGACCAGTTGAACTGAACGACCAGTTGAGTTTACCAGAGTTGACCAGTTGACCAATCGGGAAAATGCCCAGCAAGACGAATTTGACCGTTGTAATTTCAGAAACAGTACAGAAACTTTCCAAACGGTCATATTCTTGTGTCTAACGTATATATCATTGTTTGCGTTTATAAATACATCTTGAAGATAAAAAAAGGCTTTTTGAAGAGGATTCAAAGCATGGGCAGTTAGCATGAAGAAATCAGCTAGTTGAGAGCACACAAGCCCTTGTGTGAGGATACATTTGAGATGTACACTGTAAAGGATAAATTCCTCGCACACAATCACTCACATATATATAAGAGAGTTGAACTTCAAAATTTTAGTTGAGTGAGTCTTCACACAAAGATGTAGAACAATGTGTTTGTAGTCTTTGCATATGAGACATTAAACAATATGCTGATTGTGAGGTGCTGCCTACAATCTTGAGTGCTAGGAATTCAGTTTAGGCAGTGGGTAAGTCCTAGCTGAGTGAGTTTGTACAAAGAGTTGTATAAATCAAAGTCTTCTAGTGAATCCTTCCCAAGGGGAAGAAGGGGTGACGTAGGAGCATTTGAAGTCTCCGAACATCCATATACAAATTTGTGTCTATTTGTTTATTGTATTTACTTTTCATTTCCATTGTTCTAAGGATGCATTGTTGAAGCATTTTATGTGTTCCTCAAATACCAAAATATTGCATACCAAGTGTTTGATAAAGTGCTTCAACCAAAATATTTTTACTCATTCAACTTGCATATATTTTAAATGGTTTACAAAATATTTAATCGGTTTCTACGAAGGATTATTTCGAGTATTTTCCGCTTTGTTTTTAAACCAAACTCGATTTAATTCATCGGTGTTTAATATTTCAAGAACCGAGCTATTGTAGCTCAACGATTACCCCCTAATCGATCCTAACAATTGGTATCAAAGCGGGTTGTTCTTGAAAGAACATTGAAATTGATTTTGATGTTTAAAATTCGAAAATTTCAGATTTTTTAAACATATATATGCAAAACTGAATTTTCGTGCAACTTGCAGCGACTGTAGGAAAAATGGCATATCTCCTTGCTCGAGTGTCCAAACGACAAACCGCTTTTTGTGTTGCAAAGTAGACTCATAAAGGTTTACAACAGTATAAAATTTTAGCCTAATTATGCACGAGAAAATACAGTTTATTTGTTGAAGACAGAGCATAGGTGCTGCAGCAGAAAATGAGCAATGGAGAAAATTGGTTAGTTATCCCTCTTCTTTTATAATTTTCAAAATTTCAAAAATATAGGGGGAGAACTCATTATAATTTTAATGAGTAGATTATTTTTAAATATTGAGGGGGAGAAAATTTCGTTTAAAATGTTTTGAAAATATGACTTTTTGATTCACACAAAAAGGGGGAGAAATATGTTAGTTGAGTTGATTGTTTATCCAAGTTTTGTGATCATCAAAAGGGGGAGATTGTTGGAACTTTTCAAGTTCGCAATCTTGATTTTGATGTTAACAAAACTTGTTATTATGTTTCTAATATATTTACTCAAGTGTGAAGTTGTTAACACAAAAAGCAAACTGAAACCGAATTCTGCAAAAACTGAATTTCTGGCGAGCTTTGGTGTTTTGATGATATCTCCAAGCTGGATAATTCAAATGACAATCCGCAAACTTTCCTGATTAGAAAACTCAATTTGGAACAAGTCATGTTTCATGTTAGTTGGCAAATTAAGATGTTATCATGGTCTAACGGATCGCTGAAGTACCGAACTGATTGCACGAAAACAGCAATCAGTTGGGTATGAGCAGTTGCGGTATTTTGGTCATATCTCTCAGCTCGATTATCGAAATGAAACGATTCAGTATGAGTTGGAAAGATAAGACAATGATCTACAAATCATCCTGAGAAGTCAAAGTCTGAATCGAAGCTTAAGATGCTGATAAATGACGATGAAGTTACTGGTTTTGCACAAACTGAAATCAGCTAGGCTGATTTCAGCACACCAGCTGAAACTGAACTGAACCGAACCAGTTGAACTGAATCAGACCAGCTGAAGACCAGTTGAACCAGATCAGTTGAACTGAACCAACTGAACTAATCCAGACCAGTTGAAGACCAGCTGAACTGTACCGAACAAGTTGAACTGAACTAGACCAACTGAACCAGCTGAACTGAACCGAACCAGCTGCTGACCAGTTGAACTGAACGACCAGTTGAGTTGACCAGAGTTGACCAGTTGACCAGTCGGGAAAATGCCCAGCAAGACGAATTTGACCGTTGCAATTTCAGAAATAGTACAGAAGCTTTCCAAACGGTCATATTCTTGTGTCTAACGTATATATCATTGTTGGAGCTTATAAATAAAAACATCTTGAAGATCAAACAAAATTTTTTGAAGAGGATTCAAAGCATGGGCATTTAGCATTAAGAAATCAGTTAGTTGAGAGCACAAGCCTTTGTGTGAGGATACATTTGAGATGTACACTGTAAAGGATAAATTTCTCACACACAATCACTCACACATATACAAGAGAGTTGAACTTCAAAGTTTAGTTGAGTGATTCTTCACACAAAGACGTAAAACAATGTGTTTGTAGTCTTTGCATATGAGACATTAAACAATATACTGATTGTGAGGTGCAGCCTACAATCTTAAGTGCTAGTAGTTCAGTTTAGGCAGTGGGTAAGTCCTAGCTGAGTGGGTTTGTACAAAGAGTTGTATAAATCAAATTTTTTTAGTGAATCCTTCCCAAGGGAACAAGGGTTGACGTAGGAGCATTTGAAGTCTCCGAACATCCATAAACAAATTTGTGTCTATTTGTTTATTGCATTTACTTTTCATTTCCATTGTTCTAAGGATGCATTGTTGAAGCATTTTATGTGTTCTTCAAATACCAAAATATTGCATACCAAGTGTTTGATTAAATGCTTCAACCAAAATATTTTTACTCATTCAACTTGCATATATTTTAAATGGTTTACAAAATATTTAATCGATTTCTACGAAGGATTATTTCGAGTATTTTTTTCTTGGTTTTTAAACCAAACTCGATTTAATTTATCGATATTCAATATTTCAAGAACCGAGCTATTGTAGCTCAACGATTATCCCCCTAATCGATCCTAACAAAAGAGCTCATCGAGAAGTTTGGAATGGACAACTATTTTGTTGTTCGACCCCTATGACTGAATTAGTCAAGTTATATAAAGATGAAAGGGGAGTTCCGGTCGAGGTAACAATGTATCCCGGTCTCATTGGATCATTGTATATCTAACTGCTAGTCGACTGGATATCATGTTTGCAGTGTGTCTTTGTGCTAGATTCCATGTTGCTCCCAAGCAATCCCTTTACACTGCAACTAAACGAATCCTTAAATATCTTAAAGGAACTATCAATGTGGTTTTTTGGTATTCCAATAACTCAAGTTTTATCCTTATTGGATATTATGATGCAGATTATGAAAGTTGCAAAATTGACGGAAAAAGCACATGTGGATAATGGTAATTTCTTGGAGATAAACTGATATTTTGGTTCAACAAGAAGCAGACATCAATAGACACTTCAATAGCTGAAGCAAAATATGTCGCAGCTGGAGGTTTTTGTGCATAAATCCTATGGATTCTACATTAGCTCAGAGCCTATGGGATCTGGTCAAGTGAGGCTCTTATCTTCTGTGATAACACATGTGCTATTGCCATAAAATAAAATCTCGTTATGTATTCTAGAACAAAGCATATTGATATAAGACATCACTTTATATGAGATCGTGTTATGAAGAAGGAGATTTCACTAAAATACATCTCAACCGACCAACGGGCAGTAAATATTTTAATGAAACTGCTACCGCTAATTTTTCTTACTTTAGAAATATTCTTGGTTTGGTAGATTTATTTTAGTGCATATGTTTAGGAATAATATTCTTTGACATTTCATTGCATTGTAATGAAAAAAATGTGCCAAGCTTGATAAAAAAATTGTCCAGTCATTACATAAATCTTTGATCAACACAGTTGAATTATTTGTAAAAGTCGTGACTTTATCCGACCGCTAGCACTTAATGTCTTCATTATTATATTTAAATTGATTTGAGGAATAAACAACTCTGATTCTTTTTAATTTTGCCGATAACCGACAATTTCGGTTGGGAATAAATCTAGCAAGCGGACTAGGTCAAGTAATAGTAATTGGATGATGAGTCAAGGTAGCGTACCCACAGAGATCGATGTTTAAATACTAGAATATGAATTATTTTTCCTAATTTAGACTAATCAAATTCAAGTGAGATGTGATAAATTAACTGGAATTAAATTAAACAAATTAACACATGAGCACAAGCCCTTGTGTGAGGCTACATTTGAGATGTACACTGTAAATGATAAATTCCTCACACACAATCACTCACACATATACAAGAGAGTTGAACTTCAAAATTTAGTTGAGTGAGTCTTCACACAAAGACGTAAAACAATGTGTTTGTAGTCTTTGCACATGAGACATTAAACAATATACTGATTGTGAGGTGCTGCCTACAATCTTGAGTGCTAGGAGTTCAGTTTTGGCAGTGGGTAAGTCCTAGCTGAGTGGGTTTGTACAAAGAGTTGTATAAATCAAATTCTTCTAGTGAATCCTTCCCAAAGGGAAGAAGGGTTGACGTAGGAACATTTGAAGTCTCCGAACATCCATAAACAAATTTGTGTCTATTTGTTTATTGCATTTACTTTTCATTTCCATTGTTCTAAGGATGCATTGTTGAAGCATTTTATGCATTCTTCAAATACCAAAATATTGCATACCAAGTGTTTGATAAAATGCTTAAACCAAAATATTTTTACTCATTCAACTTGCATATATTTTAAATGGTTTACAAAATATTTAATCGATTTTTACGAAAGATTATTTCGAGTATTTTCTGCTTGATTTTTAAACCAAACTCGATTTAATTCATCAGTGTTCAATATTTCAAGACAGAGCTATTGTAGCTCAACGATTATCCCCCTAATCGATCCTAATAAAAGAGCTCATCGAGAAGTTTGGAATGGACAACTACTTTGTTGCTTCGACCCCTATGACTGAATTATTCAAGTTATATAAAGATGAAAGGGGAGCTCCGGTCGAGGTAACAATGTATCCCGGTCTCATTGGATCATTGTATATCTAACTGCTAGTCGACTGGATATCATGTTTGCAGTGTGTCTTTGTGCTAGATTCCATGTTGCTCCCAAGAAATCCCTTTACACTGCAACTAAACGAATCCTTAAATATCTTAAAGGAACTATCAATGTGGTTCTTTGGTATTCCAATAACTCATGTTTTATCCTTATATTAGAGTAGGTGCCCGTCGAGCCAAGTGTTGGCCGAGTGTTCACAATGAAACTCTATGTATAAACGATCTTTATTTTAATAATATTTGAAATTACTATTTTGGCACATCTTTATCTGTATACCCATGCTAGTTGCATAGATAAAGCCCTTGAATATACAAATAGTAGAAAGAATATGAGATGCTCATATGATGAGTATCATGAAACTCATATTTGGAATACTGTATATTCTAAACAGTTCCTAATCGATTCAGCCGCCGTTAAGAAGGATATAGGCCGCTCAAATTCGAGACTAGTATCTGCGATGTTAGTACCATGTTTCATTGGTAGGGGACATTGTGACGTCCGAGCATGCAGATAGGTGCTCCTTGTAGAGTGCACTAAACAACCCTCCATAAAAGACTTTCCAAGTGGTTCTCACTTATCGAGTGGAAACGTCCTAGTTTATGGTTGTACACCATTAGTCCTTATGACCCGGGACAACATTGAGACTCTATGTGCTAGAATTGCACTTTGACTTGTTTACCGACTCTCAAGGGTTCATCAGGTGGCAAGGTTGGGTGTTTTGTCGAAACATATAGGAGTCGATGCATTGTAGTCGGGGATTCACCGCTTACCTTCGGGTATGGATATCCTATGTGTTCTCATGTATGTGTAGTATTAAATCTCTGATCAGAGTATGGTGGTAATTATGAAAGGGGTTTCATAGATTACACCATCGATGCAACTACGACATGACACATAGTATCGATTCATTGACAACTCTCGATATACTAATGGTTGTCGAATCGGTCGGGATATATGAGTTGAAGGGACCGTACTGTACGCTAACCATAATTGAATGGTTCTTGCAGGCACTATCATTTGATACCTAGGGAATCATGTAAGCGATGCTGCTAGGCGTTTAACATGATTGGTTGGGTAGTATCAGACTTGAGTTCTGACATTCTTGTTATCAAGGAGTTGATAAGTAAGAATGGAGCAATTGGGGTATGCTCGTATAAGGACATGTTTAGTCCGAATTACATGGAGATGTGAACCCACGGCTAGTTGTATCAATGAACCATTGAGTTCCACACAAGTACTAGCTTTCTAGATCCCGTTGAGAAGTAAAATAGGTCAATGTGTTGAACGGCTTATAAAGAAGTTTATAAGCTTGAGGATAAATAGAAGTATGACTTCTATGAGGGAAATGTAACTTTTAATTTATGGAAGTGTTCTTAAATTAAAAGTTGGCCAAATAAATAATGTATTTGAAAATTGTGATTTTCATAAATATTATTATGGACTAAATTAAATTAATTCAAGTGTTGAATTAATTAACCGAATGTCCCCCTCAAAAATAAAAAAAAAATTTTGCATGTTGGCCGGAATCAGGCGACGGAGCTCCGGCGTCGGCGGTGACGACTAGGGTTTTCAAAAGGTGTTTTGAAATATCAAAGTGTCATGGGCCTTGAGTTGTTGGGCAATTGGATGGCTAACATATTTGTGAAATTTAAATGGGCCAAAATGTTTTTGGTGAAAAATGATTTTTTGGGCCCTTAAGTTTAAATTTACAAAAGTTGCAAATATTTTCTGATGAAATAAATAATTGAAGTTGGACTTTAATTATTTATAGTAATATGTGATTTGCAGGAAATTCGGTTATAAATAAATTAATTAGAAAGTAGACAAATGTGTTTGTATACTTTGTTAATTTAGTTTATAATCGTGGCGGTTAGTGATTGGATCAAGATATATAATATTGGATCAATTAATTATTGTGATAATTAATTGATGGTGTTTGATATGTGATATTATGCATGAAGGATGATCAAAAGCCCAAGCCCAATTTGCTAGGTGTATGCTAGGATATTTTGTGTTGAATGATTGTAATAATTATCAATTTATAAAGTGGGCTTGGTTTATGGCCCGGTCCCACCCCCATGAGATGTATCCCTATTTGCCACGGATATTTATTTGTAAATATTAGTATAGTGGATGATCAAGATTGGAAGATGGTGGCCATGATGATTATGAAGATCGAAGACATGTAAATATTGGAAGCTAATGTAATAGTTGCATTTGCATCCCATGCATTTCCCTAGGATTGGACCTAGGTCCGTGTTTAGCTCACACGGGCCATTAGTTTTGGGGCGATTGATCATCCTTGTTTTGTTTACTGTTTATAATATATGCATGATATGTTATAAATAATGAGTATGTGCGTTATTATTATGATAATAACAAAGTTGCATGAATTCGGCAAACATACGATCAAACATGGTGAGCTTTTAAATAAAATTAATGATGAGATCTTTCAAAATTAAAAACCCTCATTTTGAATAAGATTCAAAATTAATATCAAGCCCGAAAAGGGGAATTATAAATTTGTTTATAATTTCCATGTCTTCCATCGACAATGGGTGCATGATGAACGCTACCCGTGCTCGGGGCTCGGCTCATATTATTGGGGGAGTCCTGGGTGCCGGAAAGCTGTGACATCCATTGACATGGTGATGTGAACTACGTGGAACTCCCATGATTTCGGCTCATATTATTGGGGGAACTCATGGCGACCGTCCATTAAGGTTCAACATCGATAGGTAAGGCTTGACACGTGAAGATGAACGACGTCATATTATTGGGTCCTAATCAAACGTGAGACAAAAGTTTACGTAAAGGGTTGCATGGTGATGCAATTGGAAACTACCTTTTAGGGATTGTGATTGGCTGATATTATTCGGGATCATAATTCGCTAATTGGACCTTGCGTACCAACTGAGGAAAGGAGTTTCCCGTTTTCACTAGAGGGTAGTGAAAGATGTCAAAACAGTGGAAGTAAACATTTATAAAGTAAAAGTCCATACTTTATATCTTACTAAATATTTTAAAATAGTCATTAACATTTATCTGTTTACTTTTCAATAATTTTTGACAATGTCTTCGATTCGCAATCCGCTATCTGTAATACTCGACAAACACGTATTAACCAGACCTAATTACCTCAATTGGCTAAGAAATCTGAAAATTATCTTGAATTCGGAAAGGATAGCGTATACACTTACTGAGTCGCCCCCTATTGAGGCTTTGACTGACTGCACTCCTGAGAAATTGCAGACTTACAAGGAATGGTGTGACCATGATTTGAAAGCCAAGTGTTATATGCAGGCTTCTATGAATGATGAGAAATCAGTTCTTTATGTGGGTTCTTTATGTGGTACGAAGATTGATCTACGTGGGAAGGGAAATAAGTGTTCTTTCCAATGTCACAAGAAGAACCTGCCCTTGAAGAGGCAAGCTCCGAATCCCGTTGTGGCAGCCACACTAGTAAAGGCTGACAAGACTGCTGATACTTGTCATCACTGCAAAAGGCCTGGACATTGGAGGCGTAACTATAGAGAATATCTTGCCCAGAAGAGTTCTGAAAACGGTATATTCTATATTGAAGTAAACATTTCAATTAACTCTACTTCTTGGGTATTGGATACTGGCTGTGATTCACATCTCTGTAATGATTTACAGATGATGAGAAAAAATAGGAGACTTAGAGAAGGTGAGACCTTCTTGAGGTTGGTCAATGGAGCAAGAGTTGCTGCCAAGGCCGTGGGAGATGTTTAGTTATTGTTGAACAATGATTTTAAGTTGAGATGTTTTGTTTGTACCTGATTCGGTGAAAAACATTGTTTCCATTTCTATGCTTGATAAAGATGGATATTCTTGTTTATTTAGCCAAGGTGTTTGCAACATTTACAAGAATAAATATTTAATTGGTACTGGAGAACTTGAAAACGATCTCTATCTTAAAATTGAAAGATATTCCACTAAGCAATGTCCAAGCAATAACAACAAAAAACAAGCGAAAACTAGATACTCTAAATTCGGCATAATTATGGCATGTTCGATTAGGACATATTTTCCTAAGAAGGATGAACAAGCTAGTGGGAGTTGGCATGTTTGATATGTCTGATATTAATGCTCTCACTACTTGTGAATCCTGTCTAAAAGGAAAGATGACCGAAATTCCCTTTAAGGGCCACGTGGAGCGAGCCAAAGGGTTATTGGATTTGATCCATACTGATGTGTGCGGTCCGTTTAGCATCACCACTAAGCATGGACATGCCTACTTCATCACCTTTTACCGATGACTTTTCGAGGTACGGGTATGTGTATTTGATGAAATACAAGTCTGAAGCCTTTGAAAGGTTCAAAGAATTCAGAAGTGAAGTAGAGAAACAGTTGGGACGAAGCATCAAGACACTTCGATCGGATCGAGGTGGTGAGTACTTGAGTGCCGAGTTCCAAGAGTATCTTAGGGAGAATGGGATTCTCTCGCAGTGGACTTCGCCCGCTACACCGCAGTTGAATGGTGTTTCGGAGCGTCGTAACCGGACTTTGATGGACATGGTTCGGTCTATGATGGGGTTCACGGAGTTGCCGCCATCCTTTTGGGGATATGCGCTTGAGACTGCGGCACTGTTGTTGAACAATGTCCATACAAAGGCAGTTGATAAGACACCATATGAGATATGGATGGGTAAGCCACCCAAATATTCTTATCTTAGAATATGGGGGTGCCCTGCTTATGTGAAGCTGGAAGTGGGAGATAAATTGGATAGTCGATCCATTTTATGTTACTTTGTGGGATATCTAAAGAATTTGGTTGGATACTACTTCTATCATCCCCAAGAAACAAAAGTGTTTGTTTCTAGGAATGCAACCTTTTTGGAAAAGGAATTTCTATTGGATAGAAAAGGGGAGATGATAGAACTCGAAGAGGTTCGAGATACACCCACAATTATAGAACCCACACCCGAAGAGCCAAGAGAGGATTTACAAGCTCCTAGAAGATCCAAGAGAGTCTCGAGACCACCTATGAGGTATGGTCTGCTTCTTGAAGAGGGCCATGATGAGCCTAACCATGGATGTGATCCAAGGACCTTCAAGGAAGCGTTATCTGATGCCGATTCATCCAAGTGTCTTGAAGCAATGGAATCTGAGATGAATTCCATGCATTCGAACCAAGTGTGGAATCTCGTAGATCCATCTGAGGGAATTGTTCTCATAGGGTGTAAATGGATTTACAAGAGGAAACTTGGGGCGGATGGGAAGGTATTGACCTTAAAGGCGCGATTAGTAGCAAAAAGATATACTCAAAGACAAGGAGTTGACTTTGAGGAAATCTTTTCTCCAGTTGCAATGTTCAAGTCGATAAGGATATTGCTAGTCATAGCTGCATGGTATGACTATGAGATATGGCAGATGGATGTCAAGACAGCCTTTCTTAATGGGGATATTAAGGAAGAGATTTACATGTCTCAACGTAAAGGGTTTACATCTGTCGGAAGTGAGCATATGGTATGCAAACTTCAAAGATCTATTTATGGTCTAAAGCAGGCATCTAGGAGTTGGAACCTTAGATTCGACAGTACAATCAAAGAGTTTGGTTTTACTAAGAATCCTGAGGAACCTTGTGTGTATAAGAAGGTCAGTGGGAGTGCTGTGACATTCCAGGTGCTGTATGTTGATGACATTCTACTCATTGGGAATGATGTAGGAATGTTGCAATCAACTAAAATATGGTTAGCGAGTAAGTTCTCGATGCAGGACTTGGGTAAAGCATATTTTGTATTGGAAATACAGATCTATAGAGATAGATCGAGAAGATTGCTTGGTCTCACCCAGTCCACATACATTGATACCATCGTGAAGCGTTCTCGATGGATGAGTCCAAGAGAGGACATCTACCAATGTGTCATGGCGTGTCCCTATCCAAGTCTATGTCTCCCAAGACTGATGCAGAGATAGCGGCGATGACACGCATTCCATATGCATCTGCGATTGGTAGCATCATGTATGGGATGATATCTACACGTCCTGACGTGGCTTTCGCACTAAGTGTAGTGAGTAGATATCAATCGAACCCTGGTCTTCCACATTGGAAAACTGTGAAAGACATCCTCAAGTATTTGAGAAGGACCAATAAGTTGTTCTTGGTCTATGGGGGTGGGGAACTGAAATTGGAAGGCTATACCGACTCTACCTTCCAAAGTGATATCGATGACTCGAAGTCAAACTCTAGGTTCGTATTCATGCTCAATGGTGTTGCTATCTCTTGGAAGAGTTTCATGCAAGACAGTACTGCGGATTCCACCACTGAGGCCGAATACATTGCTGCATCAGATGCAGCAAAGGAGGCTGTTTGGATAAGGAATTTCGTCGAAGAGTTGGACGTTGTTCCTATGGAGTTGCTCCTGTCCCGGTGTTGTGTGACAACACGGGAGCTATAGCTCAAGCAAAGGAGCCAAGGTCTCATCAGAAGTCCAAACATGTATTGAGAAAGTACCACATCCTCCAAGAGATTGTGGAAAGAGGAGAAGTCTTGATTGACAAATTCGGCTCCGCAGATAATGTTGCTGATCCACTAACTAAGCCTTTACCTGGACCATTATTTGAGTAGCATCGCGAATGGATGGGTTTGAAGCATATGGGTAGTTGGCTCTAGTTCAAGTGGGAGATTGTTAGAGTAGGTGCCCGTCGAGCCAAGTGTTGGCCAAGTGTTCACAATGAAACTCTATGTATAAACGATCTTTATTTTAATAATATTTGAAATTACTATTTTGGCACAATTTTATCTGTATACCCATGCTAGTTGCATAGATAAAGCCCTTGAATATACAAATAGTAGAAAGAATATGAGATGCTCATATGATGAGTATCATGAAACTCATATTTGGAATACTGTATATTCTAAACAGTTCCTAGTCGATTCATCCGCCGCTAAGAAGGATATAGGCTGCTCGAGTTCTAGACTTGTATCTGCGATGTGAGTACCATGTTTCATTGGTAGGGGACATTGTGATGTCCGAGCATGCAGATAGGTGCTCCTTGTAGAGTGCACTGAACAACCCTCCATAAAGGACTTTCCAAGTGGTTCTCACTTATCGAGTGGAAACGTCCTAATTTATGGTTGTACACCATTAGTCCTTATGACCCGGGACAACATTGAGACTCTATGTGCTAGCATTGCACTTTGACTTGTTTACCGACTCTCAAGGGGTCATCAGGTGGCAAGGTTGGGTGTTTTGTCGAAACATATAGGAGTCGATGCATTGTAGTCGGGGATTCACCGCTTACCTTCGGGTATGGATATTCTATGTGTTCTCATGTATGTGTAGTATGAAATCTCTGATCAGAGTATGGTGGTAATTATGAAAGGGGTTTCATAGATTACACTATCGATGCAACTACGACACGACACATAGTATCGATTCATTGACAACTCTCGATATACCAATGGTTGTCGAATCGATCGGGATATATGAGTTGAAGGGACCGTACTGTACGCTAACCATAATTGAATAGTTCTTGCAGGCACTATCATTTGATACCTAGGGAATCATGTAAGCGATGCTGCTAGGCGTTTAACATGATTGGTTGGGTACTATCAGACTTGAGTTCTGACATTCTTGTTATCAAGGAGTTGATAAGTAAGAATGGAGCAATTGGGGTATGCTCGTATAAGGACATGTTTAGTCCGAATCATATGGAGATGTGAACCCACGGCTAGTTGTATCAATGAACCATTGAAGGCCACACAAGTACTAGCTTTCTCGATCCCGTTGAGAAGTAAAATAGTTTAATGTGTTGAACGGATTATAAAGGAGTTTATAAGCTTGAGAAAAAATAGAAGTATGTCTTCTATGAGGGAAATGTAACTTTTAATTTATGGAAGTGTTCCTAAATTAAAAGTTTGCCAAATAAATAATGTATTTGAAAATTGTGATTTTCATAAACATCATTATGGGCTAAATTAAATTAATTCAAGTGTTGAATTAATTAAATACTAGTGGGCCTAGTAGAGTCCAAATATTTAAATTAACTCAAGTGTTGGATTAATTAAATAACATTGGGCCTTGTAGAGCCCAATTAGAAATAATTATTGAATTAGTGGGCTTGAGTAAAATCAAGTAAACTTTAAATGGACTCAAATGTATTTGAGACATTTAAATAAAAGTCCATGTGCTTTGTAAATGTTACAAGCCCACTTACATTGCATGCATGGGAGGTGAAGGGAACGAAACGACGACGACGCGGCACGGAGGAGTGGAACGCTACTCTTGTTCTTTCTAGTTCTCGATTTTTCTCCCTTTCTCCCTAGCTATTACTCACGTTTTTTCTACTGAAAAGGGGTCTGATTTCGGTGGGGAGGGAGTGTGATGGAGTGGTTATGAGGGGTGAGGAGGATGGTGCAAGATATAAGGATCATATCAAGACCAAGTCTTCATGCATTTGAATTTTGAATTTGAATTGCTATCAAATGATCTCTTGGGTGATTCTAGAGTATAGTGGCCGATTTCTCTCTTGTTTCTAGACTAGGATATGTCCACTAATTAATTACATGGTGCTCCCAAAGATCCTAGATTTATCCTACTAATTACATGCAAAGAAATGGTCAAAGTTGATGAGTTGGCAATTGAATCCTCTAGTAACCAAGGGGTGGCCAAAATCTACTAATAAAATGAATGTGGAGTGTTGTTTATTTACTAGATTATATAACTCTAAAAAGCCTCACTAATCCCTTAATTAATTTATTGAATAAATCCTTAATTAAGTAACTCAAATGAGCTTATTTTCTACTCACCTCAAGTTGCATAAATAAATCCCCAAATCTCCTTATTAACTTAAATTAACTTACTTGCTAGCTAAATTAACTTCTGGAAATATTTCTCAAATCCTAAATTCTATCTCAAAACTCCAACTCCAGTCCGGCTTCACTATAATAACTGAAATGATAAAAATCAAACCACTGCAATGAAATAATAAAATAATTAACTTCAAACAAATGCATTTAAAATAATCATGCGATGAAGTCAACTAAATTTTAAAAATCTAGAATTATGCATGGCTTATACGTCTACTGATTTACGGGTTCTACAAGTTATGATCGTTTTCGTGGGACTGCTCAAACTGCGTTTTCCGAAAAATATGTCCTTGATGTGTTCTTGAAGTTTTATTGTTGCAGGCTTCGTTGGGGATCTACGTGTGATCGGTGCTGCGTTTAGGTATATTGAGAATGATGTTTGGATGATTGTTGGTGTTTCGTTTCGAGTCATTAGGCACTTGGCCGAATTAGAAGTCGTAGGATTGGTTTTAGCGCCAAGTGTCGTGTTCATGGATTTGTTGCGTTGCTTATGATGCGTCGTTTTGGAGACGTTGGGAAATTTTGTTGAGTCGAGTCAATGCCATAGTATCCTAGGATGAGTCTCGAGGCGTTGTTCACTGTCTGTGTAATCAAATTTGGAGAAAATAAGCTTCTAAGTTGCGGAGTCCAGTGCACTCGGCTCCCGAGCGGTAATGTTTTACCACCCGAACACCACTCTTTCTGTCCGAGTGTAGGTTTCCAGAAGACCTGGCGCTCGAGCGGTAATATGTTATCGCCCGAGCGCGTCCCCAGCTGGAAGAACATTTGGTTTCCACTTATTTTTAAGTTCAAATAGTGAGTTCATGTCTTTTATTGTTGGGAAATGTATACATATCATTTTAGAGATTGTTCGAGGTTCGATGTAATGGGTTAGTACGATTATTTAACGAGGTCAAGTCCCGAGTGATCTAGAATGTCATAAGCTATTTATGTACTTCGGTGGTGAGCGCTATTACCTACCTCGAAGTTATTAAAGTTAAGAGCTTGCAATGTGTTAGTATGTGCAGCAGTGGCCCCAGGAGAGATCCAACGAATCCCTCAACGCCAAGTAATATGTTCGACGTGCAAAAGAAAATATTTTTTTAAGTTTTTGAGGTATGCTAAATGTCTTGTGACCAAATTATGTATGGGTTTGGAAGTCGGTGAACGTGGCTGAGGACCTCTCCACCATGGTAAAGCATGACCGGGATTTAGATCAGGATTGGAAAGTGGTAAAGCATGACCAGGGACCAATTCACCCGTTAAAGCATGAACGGGGATCTCATGTATGTGGTGATGGACTTTCCTTACTAGGCCAGTACTGTGGTTTAGTCTGATCAGGCGTGTTTATGTATGGGTCACTTGCTTTGAAACATATCTCTACGTAAAATAATGAAGTTAATGTAGGTCCAAGTATGTATGTTGCAAGCATGTTTTAGTAAAGTTTCACGTTATGGCATATCTATTTTATGTATGTAAGTTCAAGCTTTTACACGCATGTTCAAGTTTCAAGTATGTACGCTCTATTTTAAAGATTTCATGTGATTTTACTACGTAATACTTGTTATGCCCAGTTTATACATGTTGAGTCTTTAGACTCACTAGACTTGATCGATGCAGGTGAGGATGGCTTCGAGGAGACGAGAGGTGAAGACCAGTGAGCTGGCTTGGACTGAGCGGGAGGCTAAACCCGAGGACAGCCCATGTTTCTTTTTAATTTTTATGCAATGATTAAACTACTCTGATTTCATGTTTTGGGTTACGATGTTTAAACAAGTTTTCTTAGCGAACTTCATTCACACTCTTTTATTGCAATTATTTTTGGATGAACAGTTTATTTCAAATCAAAATTTGAGAGTTTATTTCTTATGTAAGAAAATTTTTTATTTTTCCGCAAATTTCAAGTAGTTCAAAACACTGTACGTTACAGAGGGTACTGCCTGAAGACAATCATTCAACTGAATGATGAACCATTTGAGGTGTATTTTTATGTGTTACATTTGCAGGGGGCAGAGGTGGTTTTAGGGGTTAAATGGCTTCATATTTTGGGTTGCATTACAATGGACTATAAGCATTTGAGGTGTATTTTTATGTGTTACATTTTCAGGGGGCAGAGGTGGTTTTAGGGGTCCAATGGCTTCAGATTTTGGGTTGCATTACCATGGACTATAAGCAGCTCTATATGGAGTTTTTGTATAATGGCAAATTAGTTCGCTTACAAGGCCAACCATTGTTCTAGGTGGAGGAAGTCCAATCACATCAACTCCGGCGTTTGACACAAACTGAGAGTATTGCCCAATGTTTCCAACTAATTGCTATGTCGGCTTCAGCTCCTGGTAGTACTCCCAGTCATTCGACACAGAGTCATTAGCACCTCTCCTACAGTCGTACATAGATGTCTTTATGGAATTGAACAGCTTGCCACCCCATCGCACTATTGATCACTTTATTCATTTACTTCCTCACACCAAACTAGTCAATGTTAAGCCTTATAGATATGCTCACTCGCAAAAGGCTGAGATAGAAAAGCTTGTTACTTTAATGCTTGAATCATACATAATTTGCCATAGCCAAAGTCTTTTTTCATCTCCAGTTCTGTTAGTCAAAAAAAAGATGGCACTTGGCGCTTTTGTGTGGATTATAGAGCCCTTAACCATGTCACAGTTAAAGATAAGTTTCCTATCCCCATGACAAAGGAACTCTTGGATGAGTTACATGGTGCAACTATCTTTTCTTAGCTTGATTTACGAGCTGGCTATCGCCAGATCCGTGTTAACCCCCTTGACATTCCCAAAACAGCCTTCCGCACCCATGATGGCCATTTTGAATTCCTTGTAATTCCGTTTGGCCTCACTAACGACCCCGCCACTTTTCAAGCCTCCATGAATCTTATTTTCAAACCGTTTCTTCGTAAGTTTGTAATTGTATTCTTTGACGATATTTTAGTTTATAGTCAATCTTTTCCTGATCATCTTATTCTAATCACAACTGTCTTACAATTCCTGCGAGATTACTCCTTTTTCGTTAAACAATCCTAATGCTCATTTGCTCAAACCTCTATTGATTACCTGGGGCATATCGTTTCTGCTAACGGGGACCAGATCCCACGAAAGTCATGGCTGTGCTTTCTTGGCAAGCACCTAAGAATTTGAAGGCTTTGAGGGGGTTCTTAGGGCTTTCGGGGTTCTATAGAAAATTTGTTCGGGGCTATGCCACTGTTGCTTATCCACTTATAGAGCTTTTTAAAAAAAGACAACTTCGGTTACTCCCTAGCAGCCGAAAATTCTTTTGACCAGCTCAAACAGGATTTCGTTCATGCCCCTATCATTTTGAATGTGGTCGATCGTCTTTCAAAATATGCGCATTTTGGCACCCTTAAGTTTGTTTTTACAACCTTGACAGTGGCCTCCTTGTTTGTTGAGATCATGGTCAAACACATGCTTTTCCAAAGAGTATTGTTTCGGACCGAGACCCTATATTCTTGAGCAAGTTTTGGCATGAGTTGTTCAAGTTCAGTGGCACTTCTTTGGCTATGTCTAGTGCTTATCACCTACAAACGGATGGCAGGCGAAGGTCCTTAACCGATGTTTGGAGCAATACTTGCGTGCATTTGTGATGCATCAACCTGCAAAATGGTCTCGATACTTGTTATGGGCAGAACTTTGTTATAACACCAAGTTTCATTCTTCAATCAAAATGACGCCTTTCGAAGCTGTGTTTGGTAAGCCTCCACCTTCTATAACAGCGTATGTTCCCAGGTCTTCTGCTATTGAGGCTGCAGACGTGTTATTACGGGATATAGATGAATTACTCTCCACTTTACGTGAAAATCTGTGAAGGGCCCAAGCAAGAATGAAATTCCACGTTGACAAACATCGCTCGGATAAGGTTTTGGAGGTGGGGCAATGGTGTTATGTAAGGCTACAGCCCCATAAGCAATCTTCTCTCGGCAACCATAAATTTTCTAAGTTGAGAAAGCGTTTATATGGGCCCTTCAAGATCATCGAGCATGTAGGGGTTGTTGCATACAAGTTGGATTTTTCGAGGGAGGTCAAAAGACATCATGTTTTTCATATTTCCGTTCTTAAGTTTTGTCTGAATCCCAAGATGATTCCCTCTTTGCCACTGCCGGTTACCGTCACCAATAGCCAACCCCTACTAACTCCAGTGGCTGTTTTAGATCATCGCAAAGTTCGTCTTCAGAATTCTTGATCTTCGCATGTATTAGTGCAATGGTCGGGTTTGCCGTTGGAAGAAACCTCATGGGAAGATTTAACTTCCTTTCGCCAACTATAACCGGATTTCCACCTTGAGGACAAGGTGAATTTTGAAGGGGAAGGAAATGATACGATACTGGAAAGTGGAAACAAACAAAGGCCAACACGTATGAAAAGAGCACCGAGACAATTGGTGGAGTTTATTAGCCATAAATAATTCTAGAATGAAATGTTAAGCCTCACTGTGTATGCAATCAAATAATTTTGTAAAGCGTAGAAGAGAAAACATGATTTTACTTGTAAATAAATTAAAGCAAAGAACTTTGTACTGAAGTATATATAGTGAAATAAAACGAAGGAAAAAAGAGGATAATTGTTGACTCCACTCTCTGTTCTTCTTTGTCTTTTTCTAAAGTTCTATACTCCCTATGTGAAGTCGCTTTCTTAATTGGGTAACCGCTCGAGATCGAATCAAAGGAAGTGGTGCTCTAACACCCTCCTATATAAATGGTTTAATACTTAATTTACAAATATTTATGTATTTATATTACTTTCATTTGAAATTAAATTAATTATTAAAAAATTATCAGAGCAAAATATTATTTTATATAAACAAATATTATCCTCATGCAACACGTGTGTTGAGAGGTAAAATTATTACGCATTACAATAATTTTCTCCAATCACTTTAAAATTTAAAGATAATTTGAATGTTTAAACAAAAAATTTATTGAGATAGGCTTTTTAATAGTTCTTTAAAAAATCATAAATAATTTTATAGTTTTAAAGTAATAGTAAAAATAGAAGTAAGAGTGTATAAATCACTTTTTAAAAAAGAAACAAAACAAAAGCAAAAGGTTGATTCCATTTATTAAGTATTATGTTAGAATTACTCTAATTGTGGTGATGAGAGTCAAAACCAGTAGGTGATGATAGTAAAAACAAAGAAAAATATAAATAGCAGAAGCAGAACGTATCGCTAAAACAGAAGCAGTACTTATCGAGTATTTCTTAGCTAAACTTAACGGTTAGCAAAAGAAGAAGCAGAACGAAGCCAAAGCAGAACCAGAACTTGTTGGAAACTAAATTTCGGTAGTTTGACAAACTAAGGGCTTAAATCGATTGAATTAACTGATCAATATGTTCGAAAGTAACAGAACAAATACTCAAACTGACAGTTGCCTATAACTGAAGATTAATGCGCAAAGGCAACTGAACCAGCTGAACTGAATTTACGCAGAAAACTGACTGATAAGCTGGAAACTGATCCAACTGATCAGTTGCTACATTCGGTAGTGAACTTATCAGCTATTCAGCTGATCCTTAAGCTGAACACGTCATCAATTAACTAAAAAGAAATTCAACCGACAACAGTACAAAGCAGACTGCAACTAAAAGTGAGAACGCCGCATATTAGAAAAGTTGCAGTGTACGAATGTCAGAAAGATATTGACTTGACAACCAATGAATATAAAGATTCAAATTACATTGATTATTACCGTTGAAAAGAAGCCTATAAATAGCAAGGAAGAGAAGTTGAAAAACAACGATTCACTATTCTATCAATCTTGTTGTTACTCTGTTGAAATTCTCGCTCATATAAAAAATTAGAAGCTCACACTTATCATATTTACTCGTAGCATTCTAGGCTACTTTTCGAGCTTACTAGCACAATTCGTTTTGTTGTATATTCGATCTTCGAAGAAATCAGTTGTGCTAAGTCCAGTTGAACACTGTGAAACATATTGTAAACTAAGAGTTTCAGTTTTGGCATTGTTAAGTCCAAACTGAAGTGGATTTGTACAAGTGTTTGTATCGATCAAAGTCTTTTAGTGGATATCATATCCTTGTGATAGAAGGGGTGACGTTGGAGTGATTAAAATCTCCGAACATCCATAAAATCTCGTGTGTTCTTATTTCAGTCTTTGTTCTATCTATCAGTCAGTTTATTTTCGTACTTTATATTAAGTGATTGATATCGACTGACAAGATTCCGAGTTTCAGTTTGTCACTAAATTGACTCAACATTCGAAAATATTGTGAAAATCGTGAGTGTTTATTCAACCCCCCTTTCTAAACACTCTTTCACCAGTTAATCGATCCTATCAAGTGGTATCAGAGCGGTTGAATCTTTTCCCAGAATATTCTTATCCACAAAACTGATCATTTTGTCTTCATTCAATAAGATACCAATATTTTCCAGAGAAAATTTCGAAGATTGGAAAATCAGAATGCAGGCTCATTTAGCTGCACAAGATGACGACATGTGGTATTTCATTACTGAAGGTCCAATGAAAATCTTAAAAGCAAATACAGCAGTTGCAATAACTGATGGGGCACCTCATCGTGTTGAGAAGTCCAGAGAGGAATTGAAAAACGAAGATAAGAGGAAAGCCAACCTTGACAATGTGGCTAAGGACATCTTATATAAATCGCTGGATAAAGTCACTTTCAGGAAAATCAAAATGTGCAAAACTGCTAAAGAGATATGGGAGAAACTGATTCAGCTTTGTGAAGGAAACGAGCAAACCAAGGAGAACAAGCTATCAGTTGTTGTTCAGAAATTTGATAATATCAAGATGAAGGTTGGAGAATTGATGCACGAATACGATGAGAGGGTCAGTGGTATTATAAACGAGCTGAATGCACTTGGAAAGATGTATTCTAACAAAGAAATAGCATTGAAGGTGGTAAGAGGTCTTCCCAAAGAGTGTGACGTCAAGATCATGGCTATGTGTGAATTAAAGGACCTTAACAAGGCTGAACTTCATGATTTGTTTGCTGATCTAAAGGTATACGAGTTTGAACTACAAACCAGAGAAGGGGAACCTTCTACATCAAATGTCACAACTGCTTTAACTGCTGTCAAGCTGGAACCAACTGGTTCAGTTGACAAATCTGCTGATCAACTGAGCGATGACGTAATGTCATTGTTTGTCAAGAAGTTTGGGAGGTTTATGAGGAGAAATCAAGGAAACTTCCAGAAACATTATCAGAAAAATCACTCCAAAGAAGAACCTTATGCTTGCTACAACTGTGGCAAGACTATCCATTTCATTGCTGAATGTCCCAAGCCAAAGAAGGGTAGTCGAGGATCAACTGAAAAGGAAAATAAGCCCTATGAGCACAGAAGAAGAACCAGGGATGACAAGAAATCTCTCAGAAAGAAATATGAGGTGCTTCTAGCTGAGGAGAGTAAGTCAAAGTGGGTAGAAACTGACAGTGAGGAGTCAGAACCTGAAAGCCCAATCGGTTCAAGTGATGATGATGAAGAAGTCAGGTGCTTAATGGCAGATGATGCTGAACTAAAGTCAACAAGTGAACATGTATTTGACTTCAGCTCTACTTATTTCACCCGTGAGGAACTCATTACCACATTGCATGACATGGTAAATGAGTATCACAAACTTGCTCGATCATTTGAGAAGGTCAAAGATGAGCAAAATGATCCCCAATGATGACAAAACTGAAACTGATGAGTCAATTGAAATGTTGAGTCTAAAAAAAGAGATTTCAGAGCAAAAAGCTGAAATGATTGAGAACCAAGTTTTGATATATCAGTTAAAAACTGAAATTTCAAAACATATTTAACTGATTCAAGCTTGGAACAAGTCTTCAGTTACATTGACTGAAATGCAGAATTCACAAAAATCAGTTGATGATAAAACTGGTTTAGGCTTTAACAGTTATGTTGAAAATTCTGCAAGTGATACACAGCTAAAGTTGAATGAAAATAAAGGAAAGTACATTACTTTTGTAAAATCAACTATGGTAAATGAATTCTCAGAACCAAGTAAACCAACTGTTCAATCGACTAAAATAAGAACAGAGCCAAACGGTATGGAATTGGATATAGCTCTGAGAGTTCAACTTATTCAAGAAACTGGTCACCTAAACGGTTCAGTTACAAAAATCAGCACTCAAGGAATGACTATTGCAATTACTATAACTGTAAGCCAGTTCAGAAATGGTATCAAAAGAACAGTCAGTTGAAAAAGGGTACAAATCATATTGTTTTTTCCTCACACCACAAACTTAATACCCAAAAGCCGAGAAAAACTATTTGGAACACAGCAACTGAAAAATCAGTTAGACTGGTCCAAGTCTGGGTTCCTAAAGGATTAATCAATTTAGGACCCAAATGAATATGGGTACCAAGATCATATATTGTGTGTGATTGCAGGTGACAGGTCCAAACAAGGAATCCACCTGGTATCTAGACAGTGGATGCTCACAACATATGACAGAGGATGCAAGTCTGCTATCTCAACTGATCAAATACACTGGACCAAACATCAGTTTTGGAGACAACTCCAAAGGTAAAATTGTGGGTAATGATAAGCTTATCTATGGTAACTTTACTGTCAAAGATGTTTTACTAGTTAAGAATTTGAATTATAAGCTGATTAGTATCAGTCAGTTATGCGACAATAATTTCTCGATTCAGTTTGACAAACACACTTGTTCAGTTAGAGACTCAACTGATTAGATCATCCTAACTGGAAATCGTTGTGGAAATACTTACAAAGTCAGTTGGACTAATCAACCTTATGCACCGGTTTGTTTTATTGCTTCTAAATCTTCTAAAAACTGGTTGTGACATAAGAGATTGAGCCACTTAAACTTTAAATATATTGTCTATCTGAGTAACCATGATCTTGTAACTGGTTTGCCAAAAATAGATTTTTCAAAAGATAAAATTTGTTCAGCATGTCAATTTGGTAAGCAAGTAAGATCTTAATTAAAAAACAGAGGTTGTAAATCATCCTCCCGATGCTTAGAACTGTTACATATGGATCTTTTTGGTCCAATATCAGTCATGAGTTTAGGGAGAATGAAATACACCTTAGTAGTTGTTGATGATTTTTCAAGACTTACTTTGGTTATATTTCTCAAATCCAAAGACCAAACTGCTGCACAACTGATTAAGCTTTTCAAAAGATTATTAAATGAAAAATCAGTTGGGATTGATCGAATAAGGTCTGATAGAGGGAGTGAATTTATCAATAAAAATCTTTCAACATTTTTAGAAAATACAAGGATCAAGCATGAGCTCTCAGAAGCTAGAACTCCTCAGTAAAATGGTGTAGCTGAGAGAAGAAATCGTACCTTTAAAGAAGCTGCTAGAACAATGCTTTCTGATTCTGGTATTTCTCAAAGGTTTTGGGCAGAAGCAGTAAACACGGCATGTTACACTCAGAACAGATCAATGATTAATAAGAATCATTTGAAAACACCATATGAGATTTGGCATGGACGAAAAAGTGTGGTTTCCTACTTCAAAATATTCGGTTGCAGATGTTTTATTCTTAATAATGACAAAAATCATTTAAAAGCTTTTGATGCTAAATATGTAGAGGGAATATTTCTTTGATATTCTTCAGTGAGTAAAGCTTATAGAATTTTTAATAAAAGCTCTTTAAATGTTGAAGAATCAATACATGTTGTATTTGATGAATCTGTACTAACTGATAAGTCAATTGATCTAGTTGAGCTAGTTGATCGATTTACAGATAGCAGTTTGGAGGATGATAATGAAAAAGAGAATCAAATCAATCGAAACATCCTTCAAACACCTGAACCAGAAGTACTGGATCAATCAATTGAACAAGAAGTTGTTCCTGATAATCAGTTGGTGGAACATATTGATAATATTCAGTTACCAACTGATACAGCTCCAACTAAAACTGAAGAAAACATTCATTTGCCAACTGAAGCAGTTGCTGATATGAACGCAAAAAATATTTAGTTCAGATGGAAGAAATCACATTCTCCAGAGTTAGTGATAGGTGATCCATCTGACCCGGTAAGAACTAGAAATCAAATGCTTAATTTATATATTCATTCAGCTTTCGTCTGGAACCGAAGAAAACTGATGAAGCTCTTGCTGATCCTAACTGGATAAATGCTATGCAAGAAGAGCTAAATCAGTTTACCCATAACAATGTCTAGTTCCAAGACCATTTTCTAAAACTGTTATAGGTACAAAATGGGTATTCAGAAACAAACTGAACGAAGATGGTTCAGTTATACGCAACAAAGCAAGACTTGTAGCTCAAGAATACAGGAAAGAAGAAGGAATTGACTACGACAAAACTTATGCACCAGTTGCAAGACTAGAAGCAATCAGAATGTTCCTTGCCTATGCATCATTCAAGAACTTTAAAGTCTACTAGATGGATGTGAAGAGTGCCTTTCTGAATGGTCAATTATAGGAAGAAGTTTATGTTTAACAACCACTAGGTTTTATCTATCATTCTTTTCCTGATCATATGTATCATCTGAATAAAGCTTTATATGGTCTTAAACAAGCTCCAAGAGCTTGGTGTGAAATATTTTCAAAATTTCTAACTGATCATGATTTTACTGTTGGATCAGTTGATAAGACTTTGTTCAAATTCTCTAAGAATGATCACATATTACTTGTGCAAATTTATGTTGATGATATTATATTTGGGTCATCTAACCCCAAATTATGTGAGAAGTTTGCCAAGTTAATGCAGGACAAAGTTGAGATGAGTATGATGGGTGAACTGACATTTTTCCTCGGTCTGCAAGTGAAGCAACTGGAAACTGGTATTTTTATCAGTCAGACCAAATATACGAAGGAGTTGCACAAAAAATTTGGAATGGAAACATGTTCAGCTGCAAGTACTCCCATGAGTTCATCAGTCAAACTGGACAATGATCAAGGGAGAATATAGGTTGAGACGACACTCTACAGAGGTTTAATAGGTTCATTATTGTACCTGACTACTAGTCCTCCTGATATTGTATTTGCTATTTGTATGTGTGCTAGATTTCAGGCAAATCCTAAGCAATCGCATTTTTCAGTTGTCAAACTTATTTAAAGATATCTTAAAGGCACACAAAATGTGAGATTATGGTATGCTAAAGACTCTTCTTTCAATTTAGTTGGATATTCAGATGCAAATTATGCAGGATATAAGCTAGATCGTAAAAGCACCAGTGGATCTTGTCTGTTTCTAGGAGACAGACTGATCTCCTGGTTCAGCAAGAAGCAAAAATCCATAACTACTTCGGACAACTGAAGTAGAATATCTTGTTGCTGGAAGCTGCTGTGCCCAACCGCTCTGGATTCATCAACAACTGAAAGATTATGGAGTTGATGCAGAAGAATCTCCAATATTTTGTGAAAATACAAGCACAATTGCGATCACATACAATACATTTCTTCACTCAAGGACCAAGCACATTGATGTCAGTCATCATTTCATCAGAGATCATGCTCTGAAGAAAACAATCAGACTGGAATATGTGCCAACTGAATAACAAGCTGCTAACATCTTCACCAAACCTATACCAGAGACTAAGTTTTCTCACTTTAGCAATATTCTTGGTTTAATTGACTTGTTTTAATTTTATCAGTTTTATTATTGATATGTCAGTTGCTGTTCATTCAGTTAGTCATTTATCAATTACTGTATTCAGTTAGTTAACTATTTGTCAACTGATGTCAATTAATCACTTATCAGTTACCTTATTCAGTTATCTCTCTGTTTGTCAACTGATGCCAGTTAGTTTTGCAAATGAGAAAAGGAAAGAACAATGAATCGAAACAGGATTTTATTGCGAATAAAATCTAAACCAAACTACACGACTCATTTCACTCCCAACGGCATCTTGCCAAACAGTCAACCAGTTAGTTAAATAATGATTGTTGATACTCCTGAAGGCTTCTGTAGTAGAAATACTTTCAAGCAAGTGCCACTCCTTCCACAACATCACATGCAATAGAACTTGATCAGTGACAATATCTGAAAGATGGTCGACTTCAAAATGGCTTTTGTATTTCCTTGCAATTGATCTCTGCTTAGCATTAGCAGGAAATTCACCATTATGAATTGATTGGAGATCATGAACCGTGGTCCATTCGGACATAACCTTTGAAAAAACAAACTTCTCAAGAGCCTTCTTCAATCTTTCAAAATGATCAGGTGTCCATGAAGGATGAGGGACATTGGAACTGCTTGAGCAATCCATCAGTGTTTAGATATTGTCATCGAATAACATTGGTCTTATTTATAGACAGCCCTTAAAGAGACAAGAGAAAGACGAAGAGTCATCAGTTACCAAATAAACTTAACTGATCTAGACTAAGTTTCTCTTACCCTTCTTTTAATTTTTATGAATTTTTTGTGGGGGAATGTCAAAAATAATTGGTTAACTAAGAAGAAAATAGTCAGTAGGCCCTTAACTGAATTGATTCAGTTCATAACTGATCATTCAGTTGCTGTCCTAACTAATCTTCTGCAATAAGTTAACTAATAAATCGAATAATATTCCATATTAAGAAATGTGACTGATTGATTACGCATTTAATTGCTGTCTTTCAATGAATAGCACTTTGAAACGTGGACCCACGTGATCCATTTATATTTTACACACGTTTTCATCACACGTACACACGCTTTTATTCAAATTCTCTTGGACTGACATGTGTCCAAAATTTGAACCATCACATACATATGTTCTATACCACGCTCCTATTCAGTTTTTCTTTACGCTTATTCAGACTAACAGAGCAACTCCAATCGCAAAGCACTCTAGCAGAAAATCATTTCATCAAATGGCAACTCACTTTCTGAATGCTATGGCAATCAATTTTGACTCAGTTATAACTGTTCCTGATGAAGCGGTGAAGAACATCTTTAACAAACTGGAAGCAGCTGTACTGAAACCATTTTTTGTATTATCTTCCCAGGAGATTTACCCTAAAGAGATTCAAGAGCTATACGCAAATGGCTACGTCACTACTACCGGAAACATTGCATCTACTGTCACTGGTCAGCTGCTGATCATTGATGAGTACTACTTCAGTAATCTATTTCAGCTTGCTACTGATGGGCTAGCTAACATTTCTGAAATCAAAACTGCTGATGTTGAGAAAATGCAAACTGCACTCTCTACTGATGGACGAAAAATCAAATTTTCCGATCCAAAGAAGGAATTAAAGCCAGAGGTTCAGTTGCTGGCTGATGTTGTAGCCAAGGGGCTATTAGCAATGGCAGGATCCTTTGCTGCTCTCACGCTGAAAATATTTCAGGCTATGACTGCTATCATGGCTTACAGGAGACTGAACTGGAAGAATATCATATTCAACATTTTAAAGAACATGTTTCAGTCGTCCAAGCAATCAAAGGGATATACAGTGCAGCTCAGCTATTTTCTGAAAGTCATGGGGTTGGTGGGTGATGATTCTGAAAGATCATCCAAGCTCAAAATATTCAATGCCAAGAATGTCCAACCGCCAAAGCCCAAACTGGATATGTCTCATGAGCAATTCTTGAAAGTGAAGAAGGAAATCGGGATGCAAGAGGCCCTCAAATCTACTCAAAAGACCAAGAAGACAGTTCACAAGAAGACAATCAAGCGAAAACTGATTGTCAGTGAGTCTGATTCTGAGAAGACTCCTTCACCCAAAATCACAAAGAGACTCAGGACTCAGAAGACAAAACCTGCTGCTGCAGTTGGAACCATCCCAACTGAAAGGTTGATTCAGTCAGGATCTCAACAGCCTATTCAGGCTACACCTCCGAGAGCTGTACCATCTGAACCATCAACTGAGGTTCAGTACCTTTTTCTGATGATCAGTCCAAGAAGAAGATCACCAAATCCGGTGATAAGAAGAAATCAACTTGAGTCAAGGCTCCATTAATCACCATTTCTGGCTTCTCCACTCTACTTTTTGCCGGACCCAAATGGGTAGTGATTGCAGAGAAAATTGATGCAACAACGTCAGGACTGAGTCTCCCTCACGTCCTGACTGATCCTAAAGGCAAGGGGAAGTTGCAAGAAAGCCCTGACCAACCAACACAGTCCAGACTCACATTGATCTCATCTAGAAAGTGATCAATGAATTTTCCATGGACAAGCTCAGAGTCTACAAGGAATGGGTTAAATTCAGAACTGAAGTTTTTGCAAAACAACTTCAGAAAGAATCAGTTCTGAAGAAATTTGTAATCTGGAAAGAGCTGTTCTCAGGGTGGTCAAAGCTGCTTCAATTGAACATGCCTTGCAACGTGAGCATTATTTCTTCGATCAAATTCGAGCCAAGCAATTATCAAAAATGCTTGCTCAATTGCGCTTGAATTATGATCCTACCAGTCCAACTTTCTACAATGACAGAGATGTCTATAACCAACTGGAAATGGATCTTATCAGGCAACAGACGGAGATTAAACACTGGGAACTGGACCAAGAACTGATTCTTCCAGCAGATTCCCAAGTTCCTTCATCAGAAGAGCAAGCTGAACAATCAGTTAAAGAGCCAACCAAGCACCCAGTTGCTGAATCTTCTCAGCAAGCAACTGCTCCTTCTACAACTGATGCTCAACCATCTTCGCCTACACCTCCATCATCAACTGCTGATCTTAAACTTTATTATGATGCTGAGCTATCATTGGCCAATCTTGATGGGTTATCAAATCGGTAACCACTGATATTCAGCTGGATACAACTAGCAGTTGAAGAAATTTTTGGAAATAAAGAACCAGTTATTCAGATGGAATAACCAGCCGAACATGCTATTTTTGAAGAAACTGAAGAGCCAGTTCAGTTAGCTGTCATGACTGAACAGACAATTTTTGAAGAGACTATAGAGCCAGTTCAGTCAACTGCCATGACTGAACAGCTAGTTCTTGAAACAACTGAAGAGGCTCAGCTGCACTCAGTTGAAACTGAAGAAGTGCCAGCTGAAGAGGTAGCCGAAGCTTCAGCGTTCAACCAACTGAAGAACCAGTTTGTGAATCAGCTGCGCAACAAATTGAACAATCTTCTATTGTTTCAGCTGATCAACAAACTGAAGAACCATCAAGTACCGCTATTGATCCGAATCCTTCTCCTCCTCCACAACTTCAACAGGAAGTCTTTCATGAAGATATTTCAGAAATGGTGATGCTTGAAACTAATACAACTGACATATCTTTGGTAATCTTTAAACAAGAAGAAATGAAGCAGATACCAGAAACCTCTGGAGACATGTCTCCTGGTGTATCAATGGGTTCTGAAATCCTTATTCGACGAAATCCAATCTGTTTAGATCAATCTCGTCAATATGATGAATGCCATTTCAAACATACAGTCAACCCAGCTTGCGCATACCTTGAAGATCAACTCTTCAAATGAGTTTACTACGGGAAGACTACATCAAATCCAAGAGAATGTGACTTCACTATTTCTCCAGATGGAAGAAATTAAAAAGGACTGAGTGTCTACTGAAGCCCACTTCCAAACTCAAGCCTTAGTGGGAAGATGCTTTGACTTTCTTGAGAGTTGTTTACGTTGATTAAACAATAGTTTTAGCAAACTTTATTCGTGATCTTTTATAGCGATTATTTTTGGTTGAACAGTTTACTTTAAATCGGAATTTGAAGGTTTATCTCTTATTTAAGGAATTTTTTTTCCACAAATCTTAAAATAGTTTAAAATTACGGTAAATTACAAATACCTTCTGGAAACAGAAGAAGGGGAGACGTAGAAGATTTCATCTTCTAACTTTCAGAAACAACTACTGTCTACTGCCTACTATTTTATTGTTTTAACCTCAAACCATCAGATCGTTTCCGCACAAGTTATTGTGATCTGCTGGAAATATATTCGAACAAGATAAGCTATAATCTCTAACAGGATTCTAGCACATTTGCAAAAACTTCAAAGAAAAGAAATAGTTTATTCACCCCCCTCTAAACTCTAAATCGATCCCCAACAAGTGGTATCACAGCAGGTTATTCTTGTTCTGAAAATCTACAACAGAAATGGCACATTTCAGCAAAGTCCTTATGTTTTCAAAGGAGGATTTCGATGATTGGAATATTAGGATGCAAGCCCATCTTGCAGCCCAAGACGATGATAGGTGGTTTGTCATCACAAATGGTCCCTTGAAAATTCTAAAGCCTAATACAGCTATTGCTGTTACTGAAGATGCACAAGAAATGGTTGAAAAGCAAAGAAGTGAATGGACAAGTGAGGACAAGAAGAAAGCAAATCTAGACAATGTTGCTAAGGATATTCTTTATAAAACACTTGACAAGAATACCTTCAGCAAAATCAAAATGTGTCCTACAACAAAAGAGATCTGGGAGAAACTCATCTAAATTTCTGAAGAAAATGAACAGACAAAGGAAAACAAGCTGTCTGTGGCAATGCAAAAGTTTGAAAATCTTAAGATGAAAGATGGAGAAACTCTAAGAGAATTTGATGAGCGATTCAGCATCTTAGTAAATGAACTAGCAGCTTTGGGAAAGGAACTTGACAATAGAGAAGTGGCACTCAAATTGATGAGAGCTTTACCCAGGGAATGAGATGTAAAAACAATGGCTATGAGAGTCTCAAAAGATCTGAACAAGTTGGAGCTACATGACATGTTTGCATATTTGAAAGCTTATGAGTTGAGAAGAACCCTTGTCGAATCCACCTACCAAGGCTCTTGCAGCTACTGCTACTGCTACTGTTGCAGTTGTTTCAAGTGTATCACCTGTGCTACTACTTAAATTATAATTCACCCGAGTGTCGGTTTTCTGCAAGTAATATATTTCATAAGTACGAGATCGATCCACGGAGAGGTTATTTTAAGTTTAAATTTATTAATTTATAAATTACCAAATGAAAGAATGAAGTTTACAAATTATAAATTTTGTCAAGGCTCAATGATTTATTCTTGGTTTATGTAATATTGTTTAACTAAAAGTAGAATAAAGGAAACCACCATAATTAATGGTTCCATGAAAAAGAAAATTAAATATTTTAACACATACATAATTTAATATAGTTCTCACTATAAAAATTACGGAATTAATCGATATTTTATATATGGTACCTATGATTATATATATAACTGTATAAATATAAAATTCCATAAAATAAATGTTAAATTAAATCATTATATTCCATTTAGAACAACCGACAGAGCCACGCTATTGCCTAAATGAAATATATGATTTAATAAGTTAGTTGCGATAAAGTAAAAGTTAGTTGCGAAAAATAAAAGTTAGTTACGGGAAAGTAAAAGTTAGTTGCAATAAAATAAATGTTAGATTGTTAATATTAATTCTTAATATTTCATTTAGAACAACCGGCAGAGCCACACTATCGTCTAAATGAAATATATGATATAATTATATATGTATGTATATATATATATACACCATTGAACAGGAAAGGAAACACCAGAAAAATTTTTAGAAAGTAAAATAACTTAAAACGACGATGGTTCTCTAGTTAAGGGAAATCACAAATATAGGAATTTAAATATGCAATAAAGTAAACTAAGATGGTTCTTTTATTGAGGAGATCCACAAATTGCAGAAAGTAAATTTCGGAAATCAAAATTCTTTAAGGCCGTGGTTCCTCCAGTTTCTGATGCCTTTAAGGGATCTATATATAGAGCATACTTTTGCAAATAACTCCACAAATCTTAAATAGGCAGTTTAACCAGCCATGGAAATTAAATAAATATATATATCTAAGAGTTTTGGCAGCTGCAAGCATTGCCGTCATTTGGGATTTTTGTGCCAGGAATTCTGTCTGTTGTCGTGGTGGAATCCTGTAAAGCGGTTTTTGAGTTGGGACTCTTGTATTTTGTTATTGGTAATCCAAGCTTGGACATTGGTGGCTGTAAGGCTTGGAGGAATTTTAAATTTGTCCCACCATTTGACCTTAAATCTCTCTTAATTTGTAAAATTTTTTCGTTTGAAAATTCAACAGTCCAAGAAAGGACCCATGGAAGATAAAATTTCATGCAAAAAAGGGCAAGAGGATGAAATCATCTTTCTTCTGCTGTCGGGGCATATTGGGCTCTAAAAAGATTAAAGGAATTTTGGATAGGGTGTTTGAGGATCTCATAGGTGGAGCCAAAATATTCCCACCATGTGTACCACCAGATTGGGAATTTTTTGGGATTGCAAATCTTGGTATCAAAATAGAATAACCAGGTGTGCTTGTGTTTTTGGTTTTGAATTAAGAAGGAATTGTAACAGGCCTGTTGATAGTCCCAGTAATTAAAAGATATTTCAAAAAATGATGCTTCTTTATATTTTTCTTGAAATAGTATAGGTTTTGAAAAATTATAGCTCCCGTCAATTGGAGCAATGACTTTTAGGATTTTGCAGGTGGAATAAACAGGATCATCATGGCTTTGGTCCAAGAAGAAGTTTTTAAGCAATGCGGAGTCAGTAGTTTCCAGAACTTGGTAGAAATAAGGGGTCTTATATTCGTTCCAAGGTTTATAATTTTCCAGAATTGCTTGGTAGAAATAAGGGATCTTATATTCATTCCAAAGTTTATAATATCGTCCTTTTCCAAAGTATTTTTGAAGTGTTTCAAAGGGATCTTTTTCATGGAATCCTAGTTCAACATGAATTATATTTTGCCAATTATTTTTCTCAAAGTAATCGGAAGGAGGGTTTAATGGTGGTTGTGTGAGAACAAGCTGGGAATTTGTAGTGTGATAAGAGGTTTTTGAGGAATTATCGGAAAACGAAACAGTTTGGAACACTACAAGAAAAATGATTTTCCGCAGCACATCATCAACAGCGTGCACTAAAAGCACGCTGCGAATAGTACTTTTAACGGCTTGCATCAATATGTGCGCTGTTAATATTGTTGCACTTGACAGAAATAACAGCGTGCATTCAAAGCACGTTGCGAAAAGTAATATCCGCAGCGTGCATTTATGTGTGCTGTAAATATTATATACTTTCCGCAGCGTGCTTTTAATGCGCGCCGTTAATAACATATACATTAACGGCGCGCATGAAAAGCACGCTGCGGAAAGTAATATTATATACTATCCGCAGCGTGCAATAATGTGCGCTGTTAATACCCTATACATTCACGGCGTGCATAAAAAGCACGCTGCTGAGAATGGATGCGAATTTTTAAATTAGCGACGGTTATGGTCAAACCGTCGCTAATTTAAATTTGGCGACGGTTTTTTAAACCGTTGCTAACTTTAGAGACGGTATACGATAAACCGTCACCGATTTAAAATCGGCGACGGTTTAATAAAACACTGTCGCTTTTAGCAACGTTGTTTAGTAAATTGTCGCTAATAGCCAAAAATCAGCGATGATTATATCTAAATTGTCGCTAATAGCGACGGTTTGGTGGTAATCTGTCGCTAATAGTCGCAAATTATCTATAAATATCCGATTTCCATTCCACTTTCCTCCACACCACTTCACAACACTTAAAATTTTTCTCTCTTATACGATTTTAATTTCGATTTAGGTACATTTTTTTGTTTCAATTTTTGGTTAATTTTTTAAGTGTTAGTCAAGATTATCAGTCAATATATCATAATTGTATTGTAGTTTTTTTTTTAAATTTATTAAATTATAAAAGTAATTTTTTTTTATTTTTACGCAAAATTTAGCGATGGTGTTTAAACAGTCGCGAAATGTAGCGACGGTTTTATAACCGTCGCTAAATTTAAATATCGTCGTTATGCAGCGACGGTATCTTCGGTTATAAACCGTCGCTAAGTAGCGACGATTTGTCAAAAACCATCGCTAATATATAGATTTTTTTGAATATTAACGGCGTACATTGCACGCTGCGGATGGTTGTATGAACGGCGTACATATGCATGCCGTTGATAATATTATTAACAGCGTGCACATGTACGCTGCGGATAATCTTGAACTTTCAACAGCTTTCAACTTTGCAGCGTGTAATGTGCGCCGCGGAAAGAGAATTTGCACGTTGCGAAAAGCCATTTTTGTTGTAGTGGAAGGAATCTTTGGTAAGAGTTTCTTTAGAGGGTTTCTTGTCGGAGCTTTCACTTGCCTTGGTATTGGCAAGGGCATTTTTAATTTTAGGTGTTTGGAGAAAGGATTCAAGGAATTTGAGTCTTTTTTCCAAATCATCAATTACATGTGGTTTTGATTGTGCAGTATCTTTAAGTTCTTCTTCTTCTTCTTCCTTTGTAACGATGTCATACCAGGTTTTGGTTTTTGCTGGTTCGGTAGGAGTTTGAACAGGATTTTTATCCTTTTTGGGTGGCATTTCTGTTTTGGAGAAATTCTCTTGTGAAGAAATTAGGTAAAGAATTTGTATCTACTTTTATGAATTCGATTTCAAAATCAAATATACTAAGAATACAATGCCATCTTGCAAAAATTTGTTTTGAGGCAAGATTTTGGACATCTTTTTGTAAAATTTCTTTTGCACTCTTACAATCTATTCTTAATAAAAAAATTTGGTTCAAAAGGTCACTCTGGAATTTTTGGACGCATAAAACGATACTCAAAATTTCTTTCTTTACAGCTGAATAATTTTTCTAGGTATCATTCCAATGGACAGATATATACTGTACTATACACTCTGTGTTCTCTTATTTTTGTTTTAATATACCTCAATATCCTAAATCTGACACATCTGTTTCTACGATTTTTTGTAGGTTGGGATCTGCGATATGAAGACATGGAATTTCTAACACTTGCTTTTTGATGTTTTTTACAATTTCTGTATGTTTTTCTGTCCATGGTTTTGGGTTTTTTCGGAATCTATCATGTAAGGTTTTGCTATTCTATTGATATTTGGACAAAAATCTAGAACATAATTTAGACTTCCTAAGAATCTTTGTAATTGGGTTTTATCAAGTATTTTGTCTGGAAATTTATTTGCGAATTCTAAAGATCTCTCAATGGGAGTTATGGTACCATAAGATATATAATGACCTAAAAATCTTATTCTGGTTCGAAAACAACTTATTTTTGACTTTGATAGAACTAGACCATTTTGTTTTGTGATATAAAGAAATGTTTTTAGATGTTTAAAATAATCATCGACGTTATTAGAGAATATTAATACATCATCAATGTAAACAATGCAGAATTTTGAATAATCATTATATATTTCATTCATAATTCTTTGGAATTCGGAAGGAGCATTTTTAAGTCCAAAGGATATTACATTCCATTCATATTTTCCAAAGGAGACTATAAAAGCAGTTTTATATTTATCCTTTTGAGAAATTTGTATTTGCAAAAATCCAGATTTCATATCAAATTTTGAAAATATATAAGCATTATGGAGTTTTTGTAATAAATCTTTTTTATTTGGTATTGGATATCTGATCCATTTTAAAGCTTTATTTAATGGTTTGTAATTAATTACTAATCTGGGTGTTCCTCTTTCAATTTCTAAATTTTTAATAACGTAAAAGGCGGCACAACTCCAAGAGGATCTAGATTTAGAAATTAACCATTTTTTCTCTAAATCATGAATTTCTTTTTTACAATGTTCAACTAATTCAAAATTTATTTGGATTGGTGTAGCTTTAGTTGGTATTTGTCTACTATTGAAATCTTCTTCATAGAGAAGATCAACAATATGTTGTTTTCTATTCCAAAAAGCATTAAGAATTTCTGAACAAACTTCTATTTCTAGTATTTTTTTTGAATTTTTGAATTTTATTTTGAATTTATTTTGTTTCTATTCTGTTTTGTTTTCTTTTCAAAGAAACATCTTTTTTAAGATTTTCTAATTGAAAAGTCTTCCCTTGGATTATGGTATTAATATTATTTTCATAAATTGAACATACTTTTATTAAGTTAAGGTTTCTAGTTCGTGGTTTTTTTAAATTTCAAATTTTAATTTTTTTATGATTGAATTTAGAAATAAAATCATTGTTTACTTTATATAGGGTAATTAAACTTATAAAAGGAGTTCCTAATATTACAGTGTGATGAATATCATTTACTAAAACAAAAGTGGTTTTTATGAAAATACCATTATTTATTATTGATGTGCCTGTTTTTGAATTTACATTTAATTTTGAATTATTAGCAGCTGAAAGTTTTTGTTGTGTTTTTTGTTGAAATTCAGTAGGTACTATTCCTGATTTGATACAGTTTAAGTCTGCATCAGTATCAAATAAGGCTATTGTATCCATTTTAAATATTTTTTGAAAATACTAAATTTATTTTTAAGATGTATTTTCTGGAAGTTATTTCTTTTAAAACGAAAAGAAAATCTTCAGGAATTTTTTCAATATTTTCAACCTTTTGGGCTTCATCATTTTCTGTTTCTAAAGAACTCTCAATGTTTATAATTTGTAGGATTAGTTTTATTGCTTCAGAATTTTGAATATGTTTTTCTTTTAATTCTCTTATTTCCAATTTTATTTCTTGTATATCTTTTTGTAAGTCTTGGATTATGATTCCCTTTTTCTTTTTACTTTTTTCCAATATTTCAGTTAAGTCGTAAGTATTTTTTGAAGTACTTGGGAATTTTTTATTTTCTTCTTTGTCATTTAGAGATTTTAGAATTTTTTCAAGATATTCTTTTTGGATTGTTGGGTCATTAATATTTTCAATATATCTAAAAGAAGTTATTGATCTTTGGTGAGTATATTATTTTGTTTTCCAGATTCACTACTAGTTATGATTTGTTCATCTACTAATGATTCGTCAGTTTTGGTAGAGTTTTCAGTTTCTAAATTTCCTTCAGAATAATCAATCAAGTGATTAGAAATTTTATTTAATATTTCTTCTTCTAATTCTAATTCATTTAATTTCTTATTTAACCTACAATAATTTACCGTATGACTTTTTCTTATGGCATCTATAACATTCAATATCTTTGAAGGATTTTTTGAATTCTTGCTTGTTATTTTTAAATTTCGTAAATGGTTTTCTTCTTGGTTTTTTTTTAAAAATCTTCTTTCGGGTTAAAATTAAATTTTTGATTTTTTCTAAGGTTTTTCTTATAGGATTTTTTATGTGTTTTTTGACAATTTTCTGAGCATTTTGATGAGGATGATTTATTAGTATTTATATCAAATTGATTACAAAAAGTTCCCAATTCTTGTTTTGTTCTTTTCATTTCCCATTTTAGGTGTTTTTGCAATTTTTAATCTTGGCGTATTTTTAACCCTTTTTGTTGGCTTAGACTAATTAATTGATCATAAGTGTATTTATTATAGGCTATAATTTTTTTACCACTGTTTTCCCTAATTTTATTTCTTTCCTTATCTCCTAAAAGAGTTGGTAATCCTGCAAGGAATTTTTCTTTCCAAAAAGGTTGATTAGAATCCTCTCTAAACATTATTCTAGTTAAAAAAAGTATTTTTATACCATTGAAAGTTACTTAATTTTTTACATTTTAGATTTGATAGGAGTTCTGCATTTTTATCTTTTAGATGAGAAGGATCTCCAATAAAATGTAAGGAAATTGTTAATATTAAGGTTGCTACCGCATCTTGTTGTGGATTACCATTTTCATCTAGAATTGGTATTCCTTCTTCGCTTGTTTTTATAGAGTTTAAAATATCTTCTTGTTGTTGATTTGTGAGATAGTAATCCCATCAACCTTTTATTTGACTTGAGAATCCTACTATGAGAAGTTCAACAATAGTTTTATCATGAGTCCCAATTTGGGTTTTATAGGCATTTGCAGCAATAGTCATTTGTTGTAATAAATTCAGGATGTTATATTCTGTCATTCCGTCTATATTCCGATTGTAGACTGAAGATGCCTTAAAACTTGGTTGGGTCAATGGTTTAACTACTCCTAAATCAGGAGCATGGAAGATTTGTAGGGATTGGTCCCAACTTATTTTATTGATATTTGTAGAATTTTAGAATTGTTCTATGGTTTCACTAATATCAGAATCTTGACTTAAACTATTTATTCTAGGGATGGATGAAGGTGTATCCAAAGCAGTCTGATTCATTGTTTCATTAGAACTACTAGTTGTTGCCATTATTCTACTTAATTGATCTTGAATGTTTTTTTATAAATTCAGACGTATTATCTTGAATATTTTTTACACTATGTTTAGATATTTGGTAAGGCTTAAAAAAGAGATTTTTAAGTTTAGTATCAACGTTTTCAGGGTTTATTATTGGTTGTTTTTGTAAATTTTTTTCTAATTTATATAATTGTTTTTCTATGGTATTTAAATTAACATTCGTGAAATTATTTTGTGTTATAATATTTTTTATGTTGACCTTATTATTTTCTCCTGGATTTTTTATTGGAATAGCTTCTATTTGTTGATTTTGTATTTTTATTTTAATTTCTTGTAAAAGAGGATGATTACATTGGATTATCCTAGTATCAGTAATTCAGTTTTAAGAAATGTAGACTACGCCTCTGAAATTCCTAGACAAGTCTATACGAAAATAAAAGAAGAAAGCTCTCAAAAACAATATCATACTTCAGAATCAAATCAAGAACCAACTAGTCCAACATTCTCTGCAATCACAGAAAACATTACTAATGAATTAAATGTTATAGAAAAAGACTTTCAAATAAATAAAAAAATTTTGCATGATGATTTTTAGCCAAACATAACTTGGAAAAAATTATGGTTTTTCCAAAACTTTATAGGTTCTAGAAAATCTATTCAAGAAATTTTTTATGAATTTGTAGATACAAATAAAATACACATTCTATTTTTTGATTGGTTTGAAATATATGCTTCTCAAAATTCATTGGAATATCCTCTTTCTAAAAGTGTAAATCCTGTTACAATAAGAAATAAAACACAAGAATGGCAAACAATTACTGATACTAGGATAATCCAATCTAATCATCCTCCTTTACAAGGAATTAAAATAAATATATAAAATCAACAAATTGAAGCTATTCCAATAAAAAATCCAGGAGAAAATGATAAGGTCAACATAAAAAATATTATAACACAAAATAATTTCACGAATGTTAATTTAAATACCATAGGAAAACAATTAAATAAATTAGAAAAACATTTACAAAAACAACCAATAATAAACCCTGAAAACATTGATACTAAACTTAAAAATTCCGTTTTTAAGCCTTACCAAATATCTAAACCTAGTGTAAAAAATATTCAAGATAATAAGTCTGAATTTATTAAAAACATTCAAGATCAATTAAGTAGAATAATGGCAACAACTAGTATTTCTAATGAAACAATGAATCAGACTGCTCCGGATACACCTTCATCCATCCCTAGAATAAATACTTTAAGTCAAGATTCTGATATTAGTGAAACCATACAACAATTCCAAAATTCTACAAATATCAATAAAATAAGTTGGGACCAATCCCTACAAATCATACCTGCTCCTGATTTAGGAGTAGTTAAACCATTGACCTAACCAAGTTTTAAGGCATCTTCAGTCTACAATTGGAATATAAACAGAATGACAGAATATAACGTCCTGAATTTATTACAACAAATGACTATGGCTGCAAATGCCTATAAAACCCAAATTGGAACTCATGATAAAACTATTGCCGAACTCCTCATAGCAGGATTCTCAGGTCAAATAAAAGGTTGGTGGGATTACTATCTCACAAATCAACAACAAGAAGATATTTTAAACTCTATAAAAACAGACGAAGAAGGAATACAAATTCTAAATGAAAATGGTAATCCACAACAAGATGCGGTAGCAACCTTAATATTAACAATTTCCTTACATTTTATTTGAGATCCTTCACATCTAAAAGATAAAAATACAAAACTCCTATCAAATCTTAAATGTAAAAAATTAAGTAATTTTCAATGGTATAAAAATTGTTAGAATTAATTTTGTTGTGGAGATGCTAGTAAAAAACCAGTAGATGTTGGCTTAAGTACAAAACCAGTAGATGTAAATAAGCAGAAAACCAGAAGCACTTGTACCGCGCTAAAACCAGTAGCAGCACTTATCAAGTACTGCTTAATCTACTTAACAAATGACTTCTTAGCTAAAACCAGAACTAGAAGAAATAAAAACTCGAAATAAACACTAGCACAATTTTGCGTATCTCAAGTCTTTAAATATGACCGTTAATCTATTAACGTGATACTAGCATTTATTACTTCATTAAATGCCATTAAATGTTGTACGGAAACATTTAAAACGGCTTACCATTTTTGGTATGAACTGAGACTGATTGCTTTAATGTATTCTGCAGGGTCCATTTTAAGCAATAAAGCTGAACCACTGAAAAGTCAAAAGAGCCGTTCAGATTTTAGAACGTTGGATGAAGCCTATATATGGAGATGAAATACTTTTCAAGAAAAAGAGAAGAGAAAGAATCTCAATCAAAAATTTCATTCGAGCATCGCTAGAACTTTCAGTTATCTCAAAAGCTCAACACTGAAAAAGCAGCACACGCTTCATTGCATACATTTGATCATTTGAGATCATTTTGTGCTAGCTATTTTCTTTATCTCTTCTTAAGCTATTCACTTCACTATCTCATTAATAGAAGAATTTGTAACTGGAAAAGAGTCATTTCCAGAACTTAAGATTATTCAAGTAGTTGAGTTGTAAAACTAAAAGTTTCAGTAGGCGAAGGGTAAGTCCTGTTGAAGTGGGTGTGTACAACTGTTGTACTGTATTCACCAAAGTCTTTTAGTGATACCTTCTGGAAACAGAAGAAGGGGAGACGTAGAAGATTCATCTTCGAACTTCCGGAAACAAACCCTGTGCCATCTACTGCTTTTCTGTTTTACTATTTTTCACCCACTAACCAACAGATTGTTTCCGCACATTATCTTGTGATCTGCTGGTCTTTAAACCTGAAAAAAAAACCGCTAGCATCTCTAACAGGATTCTAGCACATCATTCTGAAAAATCGATTAAGTTTGCCATTGAGTTTATTCACCCCCCTCTAAACTCAACCCGATCCTCAACAAGTGGAATCAGAGCAGGTTATTATTGTTCTGAAAAATATTTAACAGACATGGCTCACTTCAGCAAAATTCCAATGTTCTCAAAAGAAGACTTTGATGACTGGAAAATCAGAATGCAAGCTCATCTTGCAGCTCAAGATGATGACGTGGTATGTCATCACAGATGGTCCATTAAAGATCTTAAAGCCAAATCCAGCTGTGCTATCACCGAAGGTGCACCTCAGATGCTGGAAAAACCAAGATATGAATGGACAAGTGAGGACAAGAAGAAAGCTAAACTTGACAACGTTGCAAAGGACATTCTGTACAAGACACTCGACAAAAATACCTTCAGCAAAATCAAGATGTGCCCTTCTCCCAAGGAAATCTGGGAAAAATTGATTCAGATCTGTGAAGGAAACGAAGAAACTAAGGAAAACAAACTTTCTGTAGCCATGCAGAAGTTTGAGAATATGAAGATGAAGTTTGAAGAAACTATGAATGAGTTTGATGAACGCTTCAGTAGCCTTGTCAATAAACTCTCAGCTCTTGGGAAAGATTTTGGCAACAGGGAAGTTGCATTAAAGGTAATGAGAGCCCTACCCAGAGAATGGGACGTCAAAACGATGGCAATGAGAGCTTCCAGGGATCTAAACAAGTTAGAACTACATGACATGTTCTCAGATCTAAAGGCATATGAGTTTGAACTTGAAGTTCGAAGTGGAGAAGAGCTCTTATCAATTCCACCAACCAAAGCTCTTGCAGCTACTGTTAAGTCTACTGCTACAGTTGCCCCAAGTTCGTCTTCTGCTACTGCTATAGAAAGTACTTCTGAGAGAAGCGCTGAACATATAAGCAATGACGCAATGTCATTATTTGTCAAGAAGTTTTCCAGATTCATGAGAAAGAATCACAGAACATTTCAAAGTCCCAACCGCAATTTCAAAAAGGAATCACCATCTGGTGATATGACATGCTTTAACTGTGGAATTAGGGGTAGCAACCAAAGCCTGGAAGGCGGAATCATCGACCTCGGGTGTGTGTTTCTAAAAATGCATTGATTGTACCCGAATCAAATGACACAAGTCTACCCCGAACAAAGGCCTTGTCATCTGTCCTCTTACCCGCATTTGCATAAAATTCTCGCACCACCGATACCGCCGCCGCTTTAGGTTGAGCTCCAAATTTTTCCCATCCCCGCTTCTCCAAACACACAATAGGCCCTACGTATCGATCCTCCCTTTGTCTATGAAATCCCCGCACGATAATCAGGTTTCTATGAATTTTGGCATGCTCATACAGAGCCTGAGCCGCCTCACTAACAAATCGAGTTCTATCAAAAGAAGAAGAGAAAGAGCTGGGATTACCTTTCACCTTCTTGGGAGCCATGGTGATAGGAAATTGAGGTAGTCACATGTAGGAGAAGATGTCCGGAGTATTGAAGCGTGATTTGGAAGGGAGTATTGTAGAAAAAAATTTAAGAGAGAGATTTGGAGAGTTAGGGAATTGAAATTTTGTGTGGGCAATGAGATAAGGATAAGGGGAACGAAAAGGAAAGAAAAGGGAAGGGAAGGAGGGGTGCTCGCGTTCGAGCGGTAACTTTATACCGCTCGAGCGCGAGGTGCGTTAGAAATATTTTCCAGCGCACCGCTCGCGCCCGAGCGGCAACAATATACCGCTCGAGCGCTAGGTGCGCTGGAAATTTTTCCAGCGCACCTAGCGCTCGAGCGGTATATTGTTCTCGCTCGGGCGAGAGCGGTGCGCTGGAAAATATTTCTAGTGCACCTCGCGCTCAAGCGGTATATTGCACTGACTTTGCGCTTGAAATATTTTTTCAGTGCAAAAACATTCGTGTTCGAGCAGTATTATTTTACCGCTCGGTCGCCAATATAATCTGCCTATTTCTATTTTTTTTCTTTTTAATAAATTAAAACCAATTTATTTTTAACATATCAAGGCGTTGTTACAATTTAACACAATACATCATGGATGTTGTCTCTCGCTAACTACCGGTCTGTCCATCTCATTTCTCAATCGAGTCGTTCTGTCCCTACCAACTCTTCTTCTTTCACGTCTAACCGGGTTGTGCTGCAACTTGAAAGTTGGAGGATCCCAATATCGCTCATCTGCAAGAGGTTGAAATCTGCCCTCGTACGTTGCTAAGTACTCAGCTATGTTATACCATGGCTGCACAAGTGTCGTCGGATCTAAGGAGTGCCATTTAGCGGTGCAAATGGCATAGGAACATGGGATGCCAAAAAAAATAGTCCATTTACAACATGAACAATCACTCGTTGATAACTTCACCACCTGCATATGTTGGCCACGACTTGGTCTTCCAACAGTTGCAACCGAAGCAGTTAGCTCACGTACATCATATTTGGCAACACGATGTTCACTAGATTTTCTCGCCCATTTCTCATACTTCCGACATGCATAATCTGACCACAGCTGATTTAAACACTCCGACATATTGGTTATCATTACCCCACGACACCAACCACCGTTATGAGCCAAACTCAATTTTTCTTTCGCAATCCAGCCAAATATCGGTGTGCCAAAATGTTTTTTTGTTTGATTGCCTCCATTATTGCTTCAAACTTTCAAATTTGATTTTTTGTGTATGCCGCCCAACATAAATCTTTAAAATGCTCGTCTTTTAATTTAGCGTTAAATTTAAACAAACATGTCTCAAACAAAAACGATGCACACCGTAAGGAGGTTGAAAATATGGTAGATCTTCAGTTGCGCGCACGATTCCTTATGCCTATCAGAAATAAGACACACACCATTTTCACCACGAACAACATGTCTGCCTAGGTTCTCCAAGAACCATTTCCAAGAATCTGTTGTTTCTTCATCCACAATAGCAAATGCTAGCGGTAAAACCTGATTGTTCCCATCCAGAGTGACACCGATCAACATTTTGTGCTTGTATTTGGTATACAAGTGTGTACCATCGACACTAATTATTTTCCTACAATGCCGAAACCCATCAACACACGGCTTGAATGCCCAAAAAACATAGTTCAGTGTCTTACTCATTTCAGTGTTGGCTCTGAGATGCTTCCACTCCACAACTGTTCCCGGTTTGTATTTGGACAAAGCACACATTTATTTTGGAAGTAATTGAACGGAGCTCTCCCATGTACCATAAGCAATTTTCATAGCACGTTTCAAACTTCGCCATGCCTTCGTGTACGAGATTTGATATCCATATTTATCTTTCACATTTTCGATGATATACTTAATCTCGTACGAAGGATCACAACGAACAACTCCCAATAGCGTATGTGCCACCATATCACTGTTCAAGTTCTTATGGTCTATACCAACTGAGGTAGATATACATGTGTGAGGCCCGTCATATTTTGTTATTTTCTAATAACCAGTCTTGGTCTTCAAAGAAGCGCGAAGTCCCTATCGACAAACGACCGTAGAAGAATTATTTTTGCAACGTAACTTCCACAAAATGCGTGTGCTATCTACGACACGTACTCACGCCTGACCACTCTGACTGAATAATCCTTCACAGATGCAATAACATCATTCTTATCTTTAAATAACATATTAACGCATAATTCACCTCTTTCCGGATTGTAATATATTTTTTGCACTCCCGAAGGTACATCGACAGAATCAGGATGCTCTTCACCAAAAATTTCAGTGAAAAATGATGGCATTTCAGAAGTGTTTGAAAGAAATGGTACGGTGTGCCTCTGTAATGTGGCACGAGGTTGTAGTCGAGATGATGTCCCCTCATCAGGATTTGTAAAATTATTCACTTCTTCTTCTTCAGACTCGCTATATGACATATGGGGTTTAGAATCCTCCAAATATCAACATTAGTGGCCAGATCCGGACAACGACCACGGATATCTAATGTTGGATTCGGCCAATATGGAGCATGATTTTGTTCTGACGAGACATTGATATATTGATCCCAAAACCCACTTACGTCATCGAAATTTATAGTACCGAGTCCTTCAGTAACCTATGGAACATAAGATTCTTGATCCTGGAAACCACCATATGTAGAAGTACCGGGTTGGTTATTGAAACCTGAATCGGATGCATGTGGAACGTAGGATTCAGGATCATCAAATCCAACATGATGCTCAATTGAATTTGATTCCACGTATAAATGCAACACATGCATATTTTCATATTGCATTATAAACTGTAAAGCATCATCATCAATGAGATTTACTTGAATTTCATGTCAAGATGATCTCTCCATGAATGAATATTTTGTTGACAACTTCATAGAAAAATTCGTTGGATCGATTCCTACATTTTATGCACAACTTCAATCAAATCCAACAAATTAATAGATCGTAATACTCGTATCGGTCTAACAAATGGAATGCTATATTCAACCGATCACTTATCGATAACTACATTTATCGATAACTACATGACCACCAAAATATAAGAGTACATCGATGTTAGACATTTTGCCAATGAAATTTGAGATAAAAATTAAGATGAAATTGATAACTCATTCGTCGAAATTATGATGAATTATTTATATGAACATTGATGAAGACTATTTAAATTAGAATTATTGAACTTCACATGAAAATTCAGAACTTTAGACTTCACGTGAAAGCTTCAGGAAATTTCACATGAAAGGTTCAGAAAATGAATGGACAGTAATAATCCAAAAAATTACAAAGAAAAAAAAATATTAAAATATACAGAGTTTGTGCTTCGTAATCATGAACATTGGCTCCATGTTGGACGTCCGTGCTTTGTAAGCATGGACTCCTCCACGTTGGAGCGTCCGCGCTTACGCTCCAACGTGGAGCTAATGTCCGTGCTTACGAAGCACGGACCATGTTCCACGTAGTCATGGTCCGTGCTTCGTAAGCACGGATTAGAGTATTTTTTAAAACATTTTTTTTTAATTTTTTATGAATTATTTTTTACAAATTAAATTAATTATAAAAAATTAATCATATGTTTTAAGGATGAGAATTGGTTGTGAATGACGATGTTATGTATACGATGACATGAGATATGATGAGCTGAGGCCAAAGTTCAGTGGACGGGTAATGATGTCGCTGATGTCCCCGCCGCCCGGTACCGTGGTTATATGTAGATGGATCCATCGATATAGCTGATACGACGAAATTCACAACTAATGAACTGAATTCAATTAAATGAACATGTATACGTATATGATGACACGAGATGACATGATTTGAAATGATATAATTTTACACGACACGTTTATGTTATGCTTTTAAGTTCATGAAAGATATGTTGAGTATGATATTTTTCACTGCTGTGGGCCATGTATATGTACTTGTTATTCCTGGTATAGGTGTGTTGAGCCTTTAGACTCACTAGGCGTGTGTGATGCAGATGAGTTTGATGCTGAGGAGACTGGAGGTACTGAACTCTGAGTAGGCAGCTCTGGTGTGGTGACATAACCCGAGGACCGCATGTTTTTCCACATTTGATTTATGAGTTTTGAAAGGAGCTAAATATTTTTATATGTTGATGATATCACGATCTTCACTCGTTTATGTTTACGTTTGAACTTGGATGACGTTGGTTATTTTTAAACTGCGCTATTTTTATTGTCAAATAAATATGATTAATTTAAATGTCATTTTGTGAATAGGAGCTTTAAAAAAAATTTCTGCACTTTTAAAATGAGTAGACGTTACACGATTACTCTACATCATAAATTTACTTTAAGATTATGATATATTTCTTTTTTCTTAATGTCTAACATTTGTTATATCTTCTTATAAATATTCCGAAGTTTTGGAATAAGTATTGTAAACAACCAATCTCGAACATATGTTCAAATATATAATTTTTGAGAAAAATCTCATCTTCAAACATTTTATTAAACAGTAATAATAATATTGTTTGTTTGCAATAATATTACTTCGTCTCTAATACTATTTTTGTCTCAGTTATAAAATCAAAGATATTTTTGAATACTTTGTCAAAATTAGATAGTTAAACTAAATTTTTATGTAGTAGAAATTAGATTTATAAATTCCATAATTGACCCAAGGAATATATCATGTGCGAATTTCAACATGGTTATGTTGTGGTATGGATTAAGCCACGACAATGATTTTTTTTTCTAGTTTTGTTTAAATTTTATAAGACAATCAATATACAACTTTTGTGTTGTTCAAGATACAATTTATGAATTGATTACTTGTACCATTTTTATCAAATTCAACAGTTTTTTTTTCAATGAAGCGAGTGCTAAAATTATACAAGTAAAACATATATAAAAATTTAGAAATGTATTCCAAATTTCTATGTTATATGATTTGTAGCTATAACATATATACTTAAATTTTTTGTTAGATATTTCTATACAGTAATAAATGACACCAAATCATTTTTTGTACCCAAAAAAAAGAAGGAAAAAAAAAAAAGAAACACACGAAGTAAATACATTTACCCAAAGCTGATATCGATAAAAGTTTAGGGACAACAATAAGACAATTTGGAAAAAAAAAATTGGCAATTTGACAAACATAGAACAAGAAAATCGAAGTAACAATAATGTTGAAGAACATAATTCAGTAAATGATGAACAAATTGAAACGAAGATAATGTTAATATTATTGAATATGAAAATTTAATCAAAAAAAGTCAGTATACTGAATGTCCATAATCCAGAGAATCAAGAAAAAAATTATGAATATACTGATGAATTCTTAGTTGGAACGGGTCTAAATGAAAATAGTTAGTTTACCTTAAATGTCCATGATCAAGAAAATTAAGAAAAAAATATACTAATGATTTCTTAGTTGAAATGCGTCTACATCCAAACGATATATATGATCATGTTTAAAATTTTATTTAATGAAAAACAATAGATCTATCATTTGAGAAGGACAATTTTTTAAATTCAACTCAACTCCAAAATCTTAGGTAATGAGAACTAACAACTTTTTGGGTGATAATATATTATAATAATTTTAGATGTACACCACCCTATTACCATACAAATAAAAAAAATTGATTTGAAAGTTTTTATTCTAATAAATTAGGGTTTTGTGAATTTCATAAAAATATGCTTTAACTTTACAGACATAAACACTACAAGAAAAAAGGCGAAAGACAACGGTTTTTAACCTTTGTCGTAGGTCAAAAAAACTGTTGTTAAAGCCACTGTTGTTAAATGGTGCGCTCAAAGACAACGGTGAAAAACCATTGTCGTAGACATCAAAGACGACGGTGAAAAACTGTTGTCGTAGATCTTGTAAAACCGTTGTTAAAGGCACTGTGGTTAAAAGGGTGCGCTCAAAGATAACGGTGAAAAAACCGTTGTCGTAAACGTTTAAAGACGACGGTGAAAAACCGTTGTCGTAGCATTGAAAAATCGTTGTAAAGTTTTTATTATGATTGTCGTCGCTAATTAACGACGGTTTTTGTTATGATTTCCGTCGCTATTGTTTTTCGTAAAAAAAAAAAAAAATTTACGGTTATAATTTTATAAACCTAACAAAAAAACTAACAATCTTACTAAATTAATATATTTATAATCTTTAACTTAAAATTGAAGTTTAAGGAAAATCATGGAAGAAAAAAGAATTTGAAAAGTGAAACTGACTAAGGAAATGACTTAGGTGTGTGAAGAAAATGACTAAGGACGTAGATATTTATAGACAGTGTGCGACGGTATTTGAGTAAACCGTCGCTAGTATCGACGGTTTTTATATAAACCGTCGCTATGAGCAACTACTATAATAGAACCGTCGCTATTTGTGTCGGTTATCTACACCGTCGCTATGAGCGACGGTGTTTTAAACAACCGTCGTACATTAACTTAGCGACGGTTGTTTCGTCGCTAATTTAAAACGTCAAGAATTTAAAAATGCGACGGTTTTACGAACCGTCGCTAAATTAAATCGGCGACGGTATGCTAAAAACCCTTGCTAATTTTAGCGACGAACAGGCTAGAACTATCGCTAAAGTTAGCGACGGGTTTTTTAAAACCGTCGCTAAATTTAAATTAGCGACGGTAATTTATATCGTTAAATATTAACCTATTTTTTAAAAAAAAATTAGAAACTACGACAACGTTTTTCCAAAAATCGTTGTGTTTAACCAAATAAAACATTAAGAAACGACAACGTTTTAAAAAATCGTTGTCGTAGTTAAAAAACCATCCGAAAGACCACGGTTTACACAAACCGTTGTCTTTGACCCTTGACAGAATCTTATATAGACAACGGTTTTTGAAAAAACGTTGTTGTAGCCCAAAAAAACCATCGAAAAGACAACGGTTTTTAAAAACCGTTGTTGTAGCCTAAAAAAAAACCGCTCATAGACAACGGTTGTTAAAACCGTTGTTGTAGCCCCAAAAAAAGCTCTTAGACAACAGTTTTTAGAAACCGTTGTTGTAACCAAAAAAAAAAACGCTCATAGACAACGATTTTTTAAAAACCGTTGTGTTAGACACATCAAAGACAACGGTTGTTAGAGACTAATTTATAGGACAGTACTGTCTGAGGTATTACATATTTCATCGTTAAAAATGTGATGGTATAATCGAGACCATGGATGAAAATTTGTTTCAAATATTTTATAGTTCTATAATCTTCTCCTTTACAAGATGAAGCAGATGAAAATGAATGGAAGCAAGTAAGATAAAGAAGGGGGGTGTCCTCTCACTCCACCATTGCACCAATACCAATCCTAATCCGCCTGAGCGCCTCCGCAACAGGAATGTCATCCAAACCACATGTAAAAAAGCTGTTGGCTTGCTTTTATATATTATATATATATATATATACACATACTTGTTTCTATTCTAAAACACTAAAAGCATTACAAAAATGACTTCATCCACAATAAACATCAGCAGTGCGTGGCATGGCCTTTGTAATTCGTCCCTTTCGTAACACCTGCTGAACAGAAGTAACAAGTTCATATTAAAACCATTAATCCTTTTGATGTTATGATCCAAAAATTGTATTTTATCTCATGTTTCACGCCTAGCGGTAAATGTCACATGTATAAATTCTTTTTTGTTTTTTGCCTACAAGAAACTTGAGATGGAATAACTAGCCGCACAGGAGCTCGGAACGAGCGAAAAACAATTGGTGAAACATATGGAAAGACGTGCTAATACATCACATTTGAATAATGGTCTATCATATGTATACTGAACTCCATTCACAGACCAGCAATTAAAGTTACGTTCAGTTTTTACACCAATATGGTCAAGCAAGGTGAACAAATATGTTTCGAATGAGTGAACATTTACCAAAGACAAAACATACGGCTTCATCGGAGATAGAAATCACTAGGCTGAGAATGAGCGAACATTTCCCAGACAAAAAGCATATGCCTTCATCCGAGAGAGAATTCACTTGATTTGCGCTTAATTAGATGAAATGATTTGAATTGGATTGAGATTTGAAATGACACCATTGGGTGGGTATCGACGAAGTGGTTCATAAATTCACTCAACATAAATTCATCCAAGCAAACAAATCCATGCAAACAAATGGATTTAAAATACATGCATCCAAGAGCTCCCTCAGATACATATAGATTTGAAATGACACCATTGGGTGGGTATCGACGAAGTGGTTCATAAATTCACTCAACATAAATTCATCCAAGCAAACAAATCCATGCAAACAAATGGATTTAAAGTCCATGCATCCAAGAGCTCCCTCAGATATATATATATATATAAATGTTAGACTTAAATTTGTTGTGGAGATGCTAGTAAAAGTGGAGATGCTAGTAAAAACCAGTAGATGCTGCTTAGTACAAAACCAGTAGATGTAAAATAGCAGAAAACCAGAAGCACTTGTATCGAGCTAAAGACCAGTAGCAGCACTTGTCAAATACTGCTTCTTAGCTAAAATCATAACTAGAAGGGATACAAAACTCGAAATATACACTAACAGAATTTTGCGTATCTCAGAGTCTTTAAATATTACCGTTGATCTATTAACGTGATACTAGCATTTATTGTTTCATTAAATGCCATTAAATGTTGTATGAAAACATTTAAGACGGTTTACCATTTTTAGTATGAACTGAGACTGATTGCTTTAATGTATTCGGCAGGGTCCATTTTCGGCAATAAAGCTGAACCACTAAAAAGTCAAAAGAGCCGTTCAGATTTTAACGTTGGATAAAGTCTATATATATGGAGACGAAGCACTTTTCAAAAGAGTGAAGTGGAACGAATCTAAATCAAAGAATATCATTTGAGCATCGCTAGAACTTTCAGTCATCCCAAAAGCTCAACACTGAAAAAGCAGCACACGCTTCATTGCATACTCTTGATCATTGAGATCATATTGTGCTAGCTATTTTCGTTATATCTTCTCAAGCTATTCACTTCACTATTTCATTGATAGAAGAATTTATAACTCGAAAAGAGTCTTTTCCAGAACTTAAGATCATTCAAGAAGTTGAGTTGTAAAACTAAGAGTTTTGATAGGCGAAGGGTAAGTCCTGTTGAAGTGGGTGTGTACAACTGTTGTATTGTATACACCAAAATCTTTTAGTGATACCTTCTGGAAACAGAAGAAGGGGAGACGTAGAAGATTCATCTTCGAACTTCCAGAAACAAACCTTGTGTCATCTACTGTTTTTCTGTTTCACTATTTTTCACTTACTAACCAACATATCGTTTCCGCACATTATCTTGTGATCTGCTGGTCTTTAAACTTGAACAAGAATCTGCTAGTATCTTTAACAGGACTCTAGCACATCATTCCGAAAAATCGGTTAAGTTTGCCGTTGAGTTTATTCAACCCCCCCTTCTAAACTCAACCCGATTCTCAACAAATGGTATCAGAGCAGGTTATTCTTGTTCTGAAAAATATTTAACAGACATGGCTCACTTCAGCAAAATTCTAATGTTCTCAAAAGAAGACTTTGATGATTGGAAAATCAGAATGCAAGCCCATCTTGCAGCTCAAGATGATGACATGTGGTATGTCATCACAGATGGTCCATTAAAGATCTTAAAGCCAAATCCAGCTATTGCTATCACCGAAGGCGCACCTCAGATGCTGGAAAAACCAAGATATGAATGGACAAGTGAGGACAAGAAGAAAGTCAATCTTGACAACGTTGCGAAGGACATTCTGTACAAGACACTCGACAAAAATACCTTCAACAAAATCAAGATGTGTCCTACTGCAAAGGAAATCTGGGAAAAATTGATTCAGATCTGTGAAGGAAACGAAGAAACTAAGGAAAACAAACTTTCTGTAGCCATGCAGAAGTTTGAGAATATGAAGATGAAGGCTGGAGAAACTATGAATGAGTTTGATGAACGCTTCAGCAGCCTTGTCAATGAACTCACAGCTCTTGGGAAAGATTTTGGCAACAGGGAAGTTGCATTAAAGGTAATGAGAGCCCTACCCAGAGAATGGGACGTCGAAACGATGGCAATGAGAGCTTCCAGGGATCTAAACAAGTTAGAACTACATGACATGTTCTCAGATCTAAAGGCATATGAGTTTGAACTTGAAGTTCGAAGTGGAGAAGAGCTCTTATCAATTCCACCAACCAAAGCTCTTGCAGCTACTGTTAAGTCTACTGCTACAGTTGCCCCAAGTTCGTCTTCTGCTACTGCTATAGAAAGTACTTCCGAGAGAAGCGCTGAACATATAAGCAATGACGCAATGTCATTATTTGTCAAGAAGTTTTCCAGATTCATGAGAAAGAATCACAGAACATTTCAAAGTCCCAACCGCAATTTCAAAAAGGAATCACCATCTGGTGATATGACATGCTTTAACTGTGGAAAAGTTGGACACTTCATTGCTGATTGTCCAAAACCAAACAAGGATGACCAGAAGAAGAAGGGTGTCAAACGCAATGATAAAAAGACCAGAAGAGACAGAAAGGCAATGATTGCAGAAGAAAGTAAGTCCAAATGGGCAGACTCAAGTTTCGAATCTTCTGGTTCTAAAAGCCATTCAAGTGACAATGATGAAGATGAGATCAAATTTCTGATGGCAAATACGGAATCAACCTCGACATCTGGAGAGGTATTTGACTTTGACTATGATGAATTTACACGCACTGATTTAGTCAAAGCATTACATGACATGGTAGAAGAGTATTCAAGACTTTCTCAATCATTCGAGGAAGTTAAGATTGAAAATCAGAACTTAAGAGATTAGAACAGTAAGTTAACTTGCTTGCAAGTAAACAGTTGTAATGATTTACAAGTTGAGATGAGTAAATTAAAAACTGAGAATGAAAGAGTAAAAGCAGATTACCAGACGATGCTTTTTGAAAACCAGAAGTTATCGATACTGGTGAATGCTTGGAACAAGTCCTCTATTTCACTCGAAAAGATGCAAGAGTTACAAAAACAATCTGGAGACATGAGTGGTCTCGGATTTTGTAATGATGAAGGCACTTCTGAAACGAATACTAAGCCAAAACTGGATATGTGCAAAGTAAAGTACATTCATTTTGTGAAATCCAGTGTGGTACAGAAACCAGAAGTACCTACTCCTTCAATTGAAAGAAATGTAAATCAGATGAACAAAAGGATGCATTATGGTCTGGGTTATGTTGAACCTAAGGAAAGACTTGACCAGAGTTCTGGATCCAGTAGAGGATTCAACTCAGGAAGACAACCTCCTATGAAGGTTAAAAACTACCAGTAGTACAATTCTAGACCTGTTCAGAAGAGATACAGGCCAGACAACAGAAACAGAAGGGAAGAACAACATGCTAAGATGCATAATGTTAGAAATAACAGACTCTCTGTTGCACACACCTCCATGGAAACCCGAAGTATGAAAATTGTACAAATGTGGGTTCCAAAGGGACTAATAAGGCTTGGACCCAAGTAGATTGGGTACCAGATACTAAAATTTGTGTTTGCAGGTACAGGTGAAGAAAGCCAAGATCAGTAGCTCAACATGGTATTTGGACAGTGGATGTTCCAGACATATGACAGGACAGAAGAGTCTACAATCAGAAATAGTGAGTTGTGCTGGACCAGAGATAACCTTTGGGGACAACTCAAAAGGTAAAACCGTGGGTAAGGGTAAGATTATCCATGGTAACATCACTATTAAGGATGTGCTCTTAGTTGAAATCTTTGTTCTAACTTGATCAGTATTAGTCAATTATGTGATAATGGATTTTCAGTAGCTTTCCAGAAGCACACTTGCACAGTTAAAAATGCTGATGACTCTACTGTTTTAACCGGAGTTAGAAAATGAAACACCTATAAAATTTCATGGAACATAGATCATATCATTTCTCCTACATGTTTAGTTGCATCTCTAAGTGATAAACACTGGCTGTGGCACAAGAGATTGAATCACCTGAATTTCAAGTCTATCAACAATTTCAAAAAGCAGAACTTAGTCGATGGATTGCCAGACATAAATTTTGTTAAGAATCATGTATGTTCTGCATGTCAACTTGGTAAGCAAGTAAGATCTAGTTTAAAAAATAAAGGCAGCAAATCATCCTCAAGATGTTTAGAATTATTGCATGTGGACTTATTTGGTCCAATCCCTATCATGAGCTTAGGGGGAATGAGATACACCCTTGTTGTTGTTGATGATTTTTCTAGATTTACTTGGGCAATCTTTCTTGCTGGAAAAGATCAAACCAGTAGCCTCCTGATCAAACTTCTGAAAAAGATTCAAAGTGAAAAATCAGTTTCTATCATTAGAATCAGAAGTGATCGAGGTACTGAATTTACTAACAAGACTCTTGAGAAATATCTAGATGAACAGGGCATTCATCATGAATATTCAGCTGCCAGGACACCCCAACAAAATGGAGTAGCTGAGAGGAGAAATAGAACACTTAAAGAAGCTGCTAGAACAATGCTAGCAGATGCAGACATCTCTCAACGCTTCTGGGCAGAAGCTATTAATACTGGTTGCTACACACAAAACAGAACAATAATCAACAAGAGGAATAATCAGACTCCTTACGAAATATGGGAAGGGAGTAAACCGAATGTATCTTACTTTCATGTTTTTGGTTGTAGATGCTTTGTGCACAATAATGGCAAAAATCATTTAGCTGCTTTTGATTCAAAATCTGACATTGGTTTATTTCTTGGATATTCAACAGTTAGTAAGGCTTTTAGAATTTTCAATAATAAAACTCTTAATGTTGAAGAATCTATTCATGTTGTCTTTGATGAAGACAGCAGTGCTCCCGAGATTACTAACATATCTAATCTAAGTAACAGGTTAGACAGGGTTCATCTGGAACTAGACAGTGAAGATGATGCAGAAGCAAGTGTCAAGGATATTCAAAATCCACAACCAGACATTCATATGGCAGAACCAGCAGCTGACATTCCAGAACCAGCACCTGATATTCCAAAACAATCTACTGCTTTACATAAAGATAATCTAAATCCTTTTATTTGGAGAAAATCTCATCCTCCATCTTTGGTGATTGGAAATCCAACAGCTCCGCTAAGGACCAGAAGACAGATGAATGAATACATGCATGTTGCTTTTATTTCTCAAGATGAATCAAAGAAGATTGAAGAAGCTCTTCTGGATCCCAATTGGATAGAAGCTATGCAAGAAGTGCTGAATCAATTTGAGAGGAATAAAGTTTGGTTTCTAGTACCTAGACCATCTCATCAAGCTGTCATTGGAACCCGGTGGGTATTCAGAAACAAACTAAATGAAGAAGGAACAGTTGTCAGAAACAAAGCAAGATTGGTTGCACAAGGATTCAGACAAGAAGAAAGAATAGACTATGATAAAACCTTTGCACCAGTAGCTAGGCTCGAAGCTATCAGAATATTTTTAGCCTTTGCTGCTTTCAAAAATTTCAAAGTGTATCAGATGGATGTGAAGAGTGCGTTCCTCAATGGTCTACTACAAGAGGAAGTCTATGTTGAACAACCTCCAGGTTTTTCTGATCATCTATTACCGAATCATGTTTTTAAATTACAGAAAGCATTGTATGGTCTGAAACAAGCACCTAGGGCTTGGTACGACACACTTTCACAATTTCTTATTAATCATGATTTCACAGTTGGTACCATGGACAAGACTTTATTTACCCTAGTAAAAAACAAACCCATATTATTAGTTCAAATTTATGTTGATGATATTATATTTGGGTCAACTAACCCCAAATTATGTGCAAAGTTTGCTAAGTTAATGCAGGAACAGTTCGAGATGAGCATGATGAGAGAATTAACATTTTTCTTAGGACTTCAAACAAGCAACTTGATACTGGAATCTTCATCAATCAAGCTAAATATACAAAGGAACTACTGAAAAATTTTGGGATGGAAGCATGCTCTGCTGCTTCCACTCCTATGAGCTCGTCTACCAAACTTGATAAAGATGAAGGGGGAACTCCAGTAGAGGTAACTCATTATCGTGGTCTTATTGGCTCATTGTTATATCTTACTGCAAGTAGACCCGATATTATGTTTGCTGTTTGCATATGTGCTAGATTTCAATCAAATCCTAAACAATCACATTTCATTGCTGGTAAAAGAATTTTAAAATATCTGAAGGGTACTCAAAATGTAGGCCTCTAGTTTTCCAAGGACTCATCTTTTAATCTTATTGGATACTCAGATGATGATTATGTAGGATGTAAACTGGATAGGAAAAGCACAAGTGGTTTTTGTCAATTTCTTGGTGACATGTTGATCTCCTGGTTTAGCAAAAACCAGACTTCTATAGCCACGTCTACTGCAGAAGCAGAGTATCTTGCTGTTGGAAGCTGTTGTTCTCAAATGCTTTGGATACAACAACAACTTAAAGACTATGGAGTTCAAGCATCTGAATCACCTATATTTTGTGACAATACCAGTGCAATTGCTATATCGCATAATCCAGTACTCCATTCCAGAACGAAGCACATTGATAGCAGACATCATTTCATTAAAGATCATGTGCAAAAGAAGAATATTCGTCTGGAATACATTCCTACTGATCAGCAAGCAGCAGACATATTTACCAAACCACTTCCTGAGAATAAGTTTTCGTATTTTCGTAATGTTATTGGATTAATTGATTTATCATAACTACTGTTTATTATCTTCTGTTTTCACGTGTCTTCTGTTTCTTTATTCTAATCCAGTAGAAATATTCAGGAATAAGAACAGCACAAGAGGTATGGAAAAACGAAATCTTTTATTCATATAATCAGATGCATTACATTACAAGGGGTACAATTGAAGATATCAGCAGAATGATTACACAGATTATCCTACTAAGCTTTTCAGTATCATCGATCCACTAGCACTCTCTTAATGCATTAGAATGCTTATGGAAGGGAATGGTGCTGCATCCCAATCCTAATAAGAGCAAACAATCTTTTTGATTGTTCACATTACAACTCCAGGAGTTTGATCCAAGGATCATTATATAAAGAACGATAATTTCAAATATCTTCTTAGAAAATGCAGCAAGTTGTCTTCTGAACATTCTTGCTTCGGCTTCTGGATCAGATTCTGCTTCTTCATTCACATTAGTTTTCATTTGATCTTATGTACGCTTAACTTTGTTTAACTTGTGCAAGTATTTACAGTGGTATTCAAGGGAGATAAAGATCCTTGCGACTGTTCATTATCAATGGATCAGATTGAAAGTTTGCCAGCACATATGTGTGGGGACTAGAATTTTGTAGGAATAATGGTGAAATCTGAAGGTTTTGTGTGGTTAACTTGAAAGACATCATTTATGAGTTGATTTAGCATGTACACACGTGAAAATAAGTCACTAATTGGGACCTTGAATGAGAACATGTGATTTGCCTTGAACTTTACATATACCCCTTTTTCAATGCACTGAATAAAAATATCATACCCCTAACCAGCTGTAATCCAAAGTTATATATTCTTAGCCTAGGGAGTACATGTGTGAAAATTGTGCATTAAAAAAAAAGAGAAAAAAATGGTGGAGATGTAAGGTGAGGGGGAGCCGAAATAAAAGGAATGAAATTCTATTCCTAGTCTAAAAGTTGGAGATGTAAGGAGACGAGGAAAGTCAGACGAAAAGTCTTGACGATTGCACAATGAAAATGATCGGTGTACTCCCGACTGTTAGCCACTTGAGCTTATTTTCCTTCTTTTCGACACCCTTCTCTGCACTTAAGAATCGAATAAAGTTCAAATTATGGTTAGTGATAAATGGACACGGGGGTGCATGCTAGTGAGACTTGTATTGAAGTGCTAATTGAGTGACTCGCATGATCGGATGATTGATCTATTTGAAGTACGAATGACTAGACCGATCATGACACACACACACATTCAAATTAGTGTCGAGATTTATGTGTAGATGAGAATGAGTATTCGTTTGTGATTTGACTTGATTATAATTTGTATGTGGGAAAGTTCACTGAGGCATGAGCATAACAGTTGTTAACTCACCATTGACGTTTACTTGTGTTGGTTATTTCCTGTTTGAGTATTTTGTGTTTGTTTTGTTTGTTTAGAATCTCGTGCTTTAACCTATTTTGCTCGAGGGCGAGCAAAAGGTTAGTATGAGGGGGTTGATAGGACTCGTTTTTACGTGTTTTTAGTGTTGGTTTTGAGTCGCGTTCATGCATCATATTAGTTTGTTTTAGTTGAATTTTGCATTTTTTTAGCATTATTGAGCATTTGACTAATCTCGTGTATTCTGTGGTTATTTGGTAGGAATTGAACCAAAAAGTGGGAGAAACTTTGGCATAATATCGAAGAGGTCTCGCTAGGGCGGTCAAAAGTGACCGTCGCAGCGAGCATTGTGGTCTGGCCGAGGATTATTTTGCGCAAGTGTCTCGCTAGGGCGGTCAAAAGTGACCGCCCCAGCGAAACCAGGGACATGCTCGAGGAAGCTTATTCGAGGACCTCTCGCTAGGGCGGTCAAAATATACCGCCCTAGCGAGAAGCGAGATTGAGAAAGATTTGTTTCCAAATTTTGAGGGACTCTATCCTACACCAAGACCTAACACACGAGATCAGCCGTTTTTTGACACACTTTATCAGACTTTTCATCATTTTTCTTGGAGAGGAGGCTAGGAGCAAAGGAGATTTCGAAGACCTCGAGATTTCCACGCGTCGTGGCCGTCATCCATCGTCATCTTTAGTATTTTCATTATTCAGTATTTTATTTCTTACATTGATTGTTGGTTTTTATCATGAATTTCAGTAGCTAAACTCTAGATTTGTTGGGATTTGAGGGGATCCCACCCCGTACTCGGTGTTTAACATTATTTCTCGACGTTTTTATTAGTGATTTGTTTATGCTATTGTTATTTCTTGTTTCGATCGAAGCCTAGCTAACTTCCTTTGATTATTTCATGTTGTTGATGAGTTCGATAGAATAGTTAACAATACGATCAAATAGTATAAACCACGGATTTACAATTTTAGTAGATATACGGAATTGGGTACGTGTCGATAGTGATAGTTCACCCGAATGAAAGTTAGTGGATTCCATAGAATGTAATGCAATCTTGAACTATTAAATATTTGAGGACACTTGAGTACTGCATGTTTTTTATTAGTATTAATATAGCTCGACATAGTATATTAATTAGTCTAGGGAATTCCGTCGAACGCACGAGTAAAAGTCGAGTGTAATTAGTTAAACACGAGCGGTAGGTGAACTGATAATTCCCAACAAATTCATTTCTCATTTGATTTAATCCAAATTAATCATTGCGTTCTTGAGTACGTTTTCTTTGCATTTTAATTATTTTAATTGTTTAATTTACATTAGTTTAATCATCAACTCAATTTATCGTTGCTAAAGAAATTTTACTTGAAAATAAAAAATAGTGTAATGCAGTCCTTGTGGAACGATACTCGTATTTACTTACGTTTATTATAACTTGACTATCGTGCACTTGCGATATTTAAATCGAGCTTTCATTTAGAAAATAAATTTTGGGATTATTCACTGTGCAAGTTTTGCTCGATCACATGCTCGGACATCACAATGTCCCCTACCAATGAAACATGGTACTCACATCGCAGATACTAGTCTCGAACTCTAGCGGCCTATATCCTTCTTAGCGACGGCTGAATCGACTAGGAACTGTTTAGAATATACAGTATTCCAAATATGAGTTTCATGATACTCATCATATGAGCATCTCATATTCTTTCTACTATTTGTATACTCAAGGACTTTATCTATGCAACTAGCATGGGTATACAGATAAAGAAGTGCCAAAATGATAAATTCAAATATTATTAAAATAAAGACTGTTTATACATAGAGTTTAATCATGAACCCTCGGCCAACACTTGGCTCAACGGGCACCTACTCTAACAGAACTGACATTTTTTCTCGTTCTGCAAGTAAAGCAACTGGAAACTGGTACTTTCATCAATAAAAAAAAATACACTAAGGAATTTCTCAAGAAATTTGGTATGAAAACATGCTCGACTGCAAGTATACCCATGAGTTCATCAATCAAACTAGACAATGATCAATGGGAAATATCAGTTGAGACGACACTATACAGAGGTTTAATAGGTTCATTATTGTACCTAACTGCTAGTCATCTTGATACTGTATTTGTTGTTTGCATGTGTGCTCGATTTCAAGCAAATCCTAAGCAATCGCATTTTATAGCCGATAAAAGAATTTTAAAATATCTTAAGGGCACACAAAATGTGCGATTATGGTACTCTAAAGACTCCTCTTTCAATTTAGTTGGATATTCAGATGCAGATTATGCAGGATGTAAGCTAGATCGTAAAAGCACCAGTGGATCATGTCAGTTTCTTGGAGAAAAACTGATCTCTTGGTTCAGTAAGAAGCAAACATCCATAGCAACTTCCACAACTGAAGCAGAATACCTTGCTGTTGGAAGCTGTTGTGCTCAACTGTTATGGATTCAGCAAAAACTGAAAGATTATGGAGTTGACGCTAAAGAATCTCCCATATTCTGTGATAATACGAGCACAATTGCGATTACATATAATCCAGTTCTTCACTCAAGGACCAAGCACATTGATGTCAGGCATCACTTCATCAGAGATCATGTTTTGAAGAAAGCTATCAGACTTGAATATGTGTCAACTGAACAACAAGCTGCTGATATCTTCACAAAACCATTACCAGAGACTAAGTTTTCTCACTTTCGCAATATACTTGATTTAATTGATTTATCTTAATCAGTCTTATGGTTATTTTCATCAGTTGATTAGCTATTCGGTATGCTATCTTTCATTTAAATATTTATCAACTAGTTTAAGTTAAGTAGCTCATCAGAATATTCATTAACCGTTTCTCAACTGATGTCAGTAAGTCTCATATCTTTTGCTGTATTCAGTGTGTTATATATTTTTCAACTGATATTAAGTCTGTTTGAAGAAAGTAAAGAGACAACGATAAAATAGATTAACATTTCATTGATAATAATCTGAGCGTACAAGTTTAACTTCTTTTTTAATAGCAGACCTCCACGAGGTCAACAAACCAGATATGGCCCCTGTGAAAGTCTTCAAAAAGTCCTCTGAAATCGCTATGCGCTTCAGATTCCATTTATCCTTCTTCAGAATTAATAGGTAGACACCTTCTTCAGTGAAGATATCCACCTCATCAGCAACGCGCAAGCGCCGCCGATATTTCATCAGTAGTGCCACCTGTTTGGAGGTGGCACTTTCTACTCCCTGTAGACTGAGCATGAGATCTTGGAGTTTTTGCCAAAAGCAGAGAACTTTATGGAAGACCTCATCTTCCATAGCAATCATTCTTGCTTCGAAAGCTGACTCATTGAACTCTTCAACCAAATCGAGAACCTTTGAACTACTTGGACCTGCCATTATATCTCGTGATATATCTTTGCTAATGTGTTTAAACCAACTTTGTTGCTTTTATTTATAAGCGCATGTTCAAAGCATCTGAAGAGATGTAATCATTACCCTCCGCGCTTCGTCTTCTGAAGCACAAGATTTATTACGTTGTTTTTGACATTTAAATCTTCGTCTTTTTATATGCACTTATTTAGGGGGAATATCGATTTTAAGAAGTTAACTGAGAAGACATTAGTTAGTGAATTTTCATTTGAAATGATTCAGTTTCACAACTGATCGTTCAGTTGATAATTTATCTAATCTTCTCACGTAATTTAACTAATTAATCGTATTTTATCCCAAATCAACCGATGTGACTGCTTATATTAGCATTAAAAGTTGTCTTTCAATGACAAGTACTTTGAAACGTGGAATCACGCAAACCATCAATTTGTTACACACGATTTTACCACACGAACACACGTTTTCAAATCAAATTCTTTTTTGGACTGACACGTGTCCAAAATTTGAACAGTCACCAACACATATCATCTTCCCCGCTTCAATTCAGTTCTTCTTTACGAGCACTCTCAGCATTTCAAGAGCTAAAATCTATCCAAACCAGATCTTCCTTCTCGCAGATTTCAAGCAATCAAATGGCAAACCAGACCCCTGCTCATCTCATGAATGCAATGGCGATTGACTTCAACTCTATCTTCACTATGAAAGAGGAGGAAATCAAGAATATCTTTCTGAAATTGGAAGAAGCCGATCTAAAACAGTTTTTGGGATTATCTTCCAGGGAAATCTATGTCAAAGAAATCCAATAACTCTACGCTACTGGCTATACTCAAGAAGGACATATTGCATCGACTGTAAGTGGTCAGTTACTGATTATTGAGGAGGAGTTTTTCTGCAATCTCTTCCATCTACCAACCGACGGACTTATCAATCTTTCTGAGGTGAAGGCATCTGATATTGAGAAGATGCAAACTACCCTTTCTGCTGCTGGTCAGAAGATCAAAGTTTCTGATCCTAATAAGGAACTAATGCCATAAGTACAACTACTGGCTAATATTGTAGCCAAGGGCATCTTAGCCAAGGCAGGATCATTTGCTGCCCTCACTCTCGAAAAATTTCAAGCCATGACTGCGATAATGACTGGAAGGAAGATGAACTGGAGAAACATCATCTTCAATATTCTGAGAAATATGTTTCAAACTGCCAAACAGTCCAAAGGCTTTGTGGTGCAGCTCAGCCATGTGCTGAAAGTTAAAGGTTGGATGGCTGATGACTCTGTAAAGTCATCAAAGATAAAAACTTTCAATGCCAAGTCTATCCAGCCGCCCAAACAGAAATTGGACATGTCACCTGAGCAGTTCATTAAGGTGAAGAAGGAAATTGGGACATATGCAGCTCCCAGATCAGTCAAGAAGGCTCGAAAGGAGATTAAAAAGAAAACAATCAAGCGTAAGCTGATTGTCAGCTAAACTGAATCTGAAAAGACTTCTTCACCCAAAGTTGTGAAGAAGCCACGTACTTTAAAGACCAAGCCTACTACTGTTGTTGGGACAATCCCAACTGATAGATTGAAGCTGTCTGGAGCTGAACAGCCTATCAAGGCTGTCCCACTGAAAGCAATCCTAACTGAACCCTCAACTGAGATTCAGTTGCCCTTATCCTGAATTCTACCAAAGAAGAAGGTCACCGAATCTGGTGATAAAAAGAAACTTGCTGGAGTTAAAGCTCCTTTAATCATTATTTCTGGCTATACTCCTTTACCTTTTGCAAGACCAAATGGGATAGTGATCCGAGAACAACTAGATGAAACCACTTCAGGGTTGAGCCATTCTCATGTCTTAACTTATCCAAAGGGCAAGGGGAAATTGCATGAAGAGCCCAAGCCAACCAATGCTGTTCAAACACATATTGATCTTATTTGGCAAGAGATCAATGATTTTGCAGAAGACAAGCTCTATGCTTATGATTAATGGGTAAAATTCAGAACAAAAATTTTTGCTAAGCAACTTCAGAAGAAATCCACTCTAAAAAGATTTGTTGATTTGGAGACTCTCGTTCTGAAGGTAGTAAAGTCCCCTACAATCGTTCATGCTTTGGAACGTAAGCATTATTTCTTCAACCAACTGAGAGTGAAGAGACTTCAGCAGATAGTTACTCAGTTGCGATTAAATTATGATCCAACTAGTCCAACTAGTTTCAATGACAAAGCCGTAAATGATCAGTTGGACTCTGATATGATTTTATTGCAAATAAAGATCAAAGACTGGGAATCAGGTCAAGAACTGATCCTCCCAGCTGCCTCTCAAGATACATCAGAGGAGGCAGCTTAACCATCAGTTCAAGAACCTTCAAAAGAACTACCTGCTGCTTCCTCTACCCCACCCCAGTTGCTGCTTCATCCTCATCTTTAGCACCCCTTTCTTCTAATGTTGATCCACCGCTTTATTCCAAAGCTGATTTATCTCTGGCCAATCTAGATGAAGTCATCAAATCAGTGACCTCAGATACTCAGCTAGACACTTCTAGATCAGTTGAAGATGTAACTGAAAAACCAGCTGATCAAGCTGTCATTTCTAAAGAATTAGCTGAAGAAATCTTGTTTGAACAACCGACAGAGTCAGTTCAGTCAGGTGTTGTGACTGAACAAGCAGTTTTGAAGCAATCTGAGCAAGCAGTCATTCACACGACTGAAGTGGATCAACTGCATTCAGTTCCGACTGAAGAACCGGTTCTTCCGCCAACTGAACAACCAACTGAAGAATCAGTTAATGAACCAATTACAGAACCTTCTAATTCTTTTGCTCCTCTATCTGTCTCATCTCCTCCCCAGGAACTTACAACTGAAGGAATGCCAGAAATAGCTATGCATTTAACAAAACCACCTGACAGAACGATGGTTGTATTTTCTTCACCAGAAAGGGAACAGATTCCAAAATTTTCCGAAGCCATGTCTCCCAGAATTTCAGACTCTGATGCTCTATTTGAAGAACTCCAAACCGTTCAATCAAATCTCGTCAGTATGATGAATGCTATTTCTGCTATACAATCTACTCAGCTTGCACATACCCTGAAGCTAAATTAAAACTATGAATTTACAACAGAGAGACTGGACAAGCTTAGCAAAAGTGTGACTAATCTCTACCTTCAGATGGATAATATCAAGAAAGACAAGCTGTCGACTGAATCTCACTTCCAAACTCAAGCACTAGTCGGCAGGAGATTTGACTTTCTTGAAGAAAAAGTCACTAAAAGGATTGACCTGCTGCAACACATTATGTTGAATGCCGTATTAGATATTGCAGCAGATGTCCGCATTTTAACAAGAAAAGTGGATGTGATTGACAAAAAGGGGAAAGTTTTGAGAGAAACACAAGAAGAAAAAGGAAAGAAGAAGAATGTATGAAGATCAACTTATCTCAGTTCATTTGTTGAAGATTCTTATTTCTTTATTCTTTTTACAAATCTGTACATTAGAAGAGTTATTTTATCTACAATAAAATCGGAGCTCTATCTTTAGTTCTGCTGATCAGTTCATACATTACAAGTTTTGTCAAACACCAAAAATGGGGAAATTGTTGGAAATTAAGTTTTGGTGGTTTGACAAACTAAGAATTTATACTTATTGGAATAACCGATCAAAGGATAATGAGCTTAACTGATAGTTGCCAATAGCTAAAGATTAATGCGTACATTATCAACAGCAACTGAAGCCAGCTGAATCTTATCTACGTCGAACTGATCAGTTGAGCAGAATCAAACTGATAGCTGATCCTTCAACTGTACACGTCATCACTTGAGAATGACAAACGACAAATAGTACAAACAGACTGCAATTCGTAGTGGAACGCCGCATTTCAGAGTCTACAGTGTACAAATGTCAGAAGAATGTTGAAGTGGCAAACAACGGCTATAAAGAATCAAATTGTATTTATTGTTACCGTTGAAGAGTTGCCTATAAATAGGCGAGAAGAGCAGTTGAATGATATATACAAGCTTTTATTCATCTTGTTGTTAGGCTGCTCAAAAACATTCATAAGCTCACAGTTACCAAAAATATCAATAGCATTCAAGGCTAAATTTCGAGCTGAAATAGCACAAGTCATTTGTTGTATATTCATTCAAGTTGTGCTAAGATCAGTTTACGAACTGTAAGAAAAGTGTATACTAAGAGTTTAGTTTTGGCATTGTTAAGTCCAAAACTGACGTGGGTCTATACAAACTTATATTGATCAAATTCTTTTAGTAAATATCATATCCTTGTGATAGAAGGGGTGACGTAGAAGGGATCAATCTCCGAACATCCATAAACTCTTGTGTGTCATTTTATTTCAGTTACATATTCTATCTTTCAATCAGTTTACTTCCGCAACTGTTTTCCCAGTTAAACTGATTGTCCTTGACTGACAAGATTTCCAGTTTCAGTTTCTTACAAAACTGACACTGTATTTTTCAAAAGATACATAATCGAAAGTGTTTATTCAACCCCCCCTTCTAAACACTTATTCCAGTAGTCAACCGATCCAACAACTTCGTTTGCAGGCTGTATGTGGGGACCCGGACGATAATTCATTTTCTTAATCATTATTAAGATTCAATATAACAATTAAGTAGTGTGGGACATAAATTTTTTTTTCTAAAATGAAAGTGCGGAAACGTCATGTATTTAATCTGATATACATGTCAACATAAAAGTACAAGTCTTGTACAACATCTCTTTATCTCAATCTAGGGTTCAACAACTATACATCAAGTGCTGAATCCTATTCTACCTCTGAGCCCGGATCTCCACGCTAACCGTAATCTATCATCCTATTCCTGATCCTGATCCTGTCCCACCTGTTGTTATGCACACATAAAGACACAACAACAGCCGGATAACTCCGGTGAGAAATACATTCCAAGTATAAATCATGTATACATGCAATCATATAACATATATAAAAGCATGAAATCAATATCAATAACATGTATCAAATCTGAAAGACATGAATCGATATAAAGATGTAAATAAACTCTGGACTCGTCATATCACACTCGACCCATCTCTAGTCTGTAAATCAAACTCTGACTCATACTCTCTGACTCGACTCATTCCTAGTCTAGGGATCCTGATCTAAATAAGAATGCAACAATCTCCCACCTACTCTTTTGATCGCGGTGGCAGTACGTTCTTATTTACGGACTTTGGTCCTGTCCATATCGAATCTCGACAATAGGAGTTGCTCTTCTCCTAGACAACATCGATATGACCAAACGTCCGGTGTCTTGGCATATCCGTCACAGACTTGGCATATCCTAACAATTTGCATTTCCGCCAAATATCAGGCACATCAGCCCAAGGACTAAGCATATCCGCCCAATTGGCATCTCCGCCAAATATCAGGCACATCTGCCCAAGGACTAGGCATATCCGCCCATGACTCCTCACATAACATATGCTTAACTATAAATCAATAGAATAAGCTTATCAATCTCAAACATTGCAACATATCGAGGCAATGGCAATTCAGTATGTGATTTTGGGAAACTCAAGTTAAATAAAACTCGAGTTGTGCAATTCCAGATCAACATTAATTTATACCTTTCTTTCTGTTAATCTGCTCAAGTCAAAGTCTCGAATCCAAATCTGCCAATACTAATTCTGGCAATGACAATAACATGGATCAATACACCACTCAAATCAATACTGGATATAATCAGAATTCAATCAAATTCTGTTTCAACAGCATAGCTGCACAATCTCAATATACCCAGCGATACAATATCAGTCAGATATCAATCCCAACGTCATATAACCAATAACAACACAAATCTGATCTCCCATCTCAATCAAATCAACTCTGAAAATCATAACAATTTCATACGGTATCCGTTCTTCAATCCAGTTTCGATTATACGATGTCTAACATATCGAGAACACCATATATGAGTCATATCCGATTTCTTCAATATCATAATTTCAAAACATCATTGAAATCAATAAAACTTACGTTCAGTTGAAGCTCTCGTCGATAGAAACACAATATCGAAGTCGGATTGAAAATCTGACGGACGGATCTTTCACAAATTGAATTCTAGTATCAAGAATCAAAGCTTTCCTCTAAATTCCTTTTCTTTCTTTTTCTGAATGCTTCAAAGGAATGAACTTTGATATATATATATGTCCTGCATGTTCAAGGCTAGGTGGCTCGATCTATACGTTGCACGTCTCGCGCATATGCGCGACCTACCTCGGCGCATATGCGCGAGACAATATATCTCGGCGCGTAGCATCACAGCAACTCGCGCATATGCGCGCCCTCACTCGGCGCATATGCGCGATGCTCTTCACAACTCTCTGCCACCCTCGCGCATATGCGCCGGTCCGTGCCGCGCATATGCGCGAGGCCTTCTGCCTACCTCGGGCATATGCGCCCGGTGGGGTCGCGCATATGTGCGAGGGCTCATCCTCGCAGATACATCAATTCTTCTTTTCGGCTTTCCCGGTCTGATCTGTTCAATCTATAATCACCTCAATTATCAACAAATCATTTCCTATTATAATAACCAAAATCTCAGGTATTACATTTCTCCCCCCTTAAGATCTGATTTCGTCACCGAAATCATAGGCAATCAACTCAGATAACAAATCAGATACAATAAGGAATGAAGAATAGAATCTAGATAAGAAGACTCACATCAATGAAATAACTCTGGAAACCTCTGTCTCATATTTGATTCAGTTTCCCAAGTAGCTTCTTCAATGCCATATCGACTCCACTGAATTTTCATAAGCGGAATAGTTTTCGTTCTGAGCTATCCTCATTTCCTGACGGATTAGCTTCACTCATTCTATCATATTCTCGTATCATATCAGGTCCAATCTCAGGTACCTCAGATACGTCATCCCAATATAGAGGAAATCAGTACCTCTTGCCGTACAATGCTTCAAACAGTGCCATCTCTATGCTCGTCTGATAGCTGCTGTTGTACAAAAATTCACAAAGTGGCAAAGATTCTTGCCGACTAGTGCTAAAATCAAGCACTATAGCTCTAAGCATGTCCTCCAATATCTGGATAGTCCGATCCGACTGTCCATCGATCTGTGGATGATATGCGGTACTCAAATGTAATTTCGTACATAGAGCCTGCTGTAAACTCTGCTAAAAGTGCGAAGTAAACCGAGGATCACGGTCTGAAATAATAACTCAAATCGCATTACAATCTCGGGAGGATCTCGGTAGCTTCGTTACATAATTCATGGAAATGTGATTCCATTTCCATTCAGGAATAGATAAACTCTGTAACAGTCCTCCTGGTTTCTTTCTTTCTGCTTTTACATGTTGGCAATTCAGACATTTGGATACAAATTCAGCAATATCAGCTTTCATCTGTTTCCACCAAAACTGTCTTTTCAAATCAATATACATTTTTCTGCCACCAGGACGAATACAAAATCGACTACTATGCACTTCTGACAATATCTGTCGTTTCAATTCATAAATATCTGGCACAACAATACGATTATTCACATACATTACACTGTCACGTACCTGATACTCGGATCAATGCCCTACTCTGACCATCGATATCGAGTTCTGAACGTTCTGATCAACTTTCTGAGCCGCTTTAACTCTCAAAATCAGATCTGGTTTAACTCGAATAGTATATAGTCTCAACGGTTGACAATCTGTCTCAAATATCAATCCAGAAAGACAGCAATCTCCTATCATATCTGAAACACCAAACGTCGATAAAGATAAAGAATATACCTTTTGACTCAGTGCATCCGCTGCTGTATTAGATTTCTCCGGATTGTATTTGATTTCATAATCAAAATTTTTCAATAAATCAATCCATCTTCTCTGCCTCATATTCAATTCTGATGGTGAAAATAGATATTTTAGTCTCTTGTGATCAGAATAGATTTCAAGCTTCTAACCGTATAGATAGTGTCGTCATATCTTCAGTTAAAATACGATGGCTGCCAATTCAAGATTCTGAATTGGGAAGCGAAACGTATGTGGCTTCAATTGTCTTGAGGCATAAGCAATAACATATTCTCGCTGCATCAAAACACAAACCAATCCTCTGTGAGCAGCGTCGCAATAAATAACAGAATTACCAGTACTTGACAAGATAGTCGATATCGAAGCACTGATCAGTATCTTCTTCAACTCAAGAAAACTGGACTCACAGTCTTCTGATCAAACAAATGGAGCATTCTTCTAAGTCAGTTGCGTAATAGGCTTAGCAATACTCGAGAAATCTGTAATAAATCGATAATATTATTCTGCTAAACCCATAAAACTGCGTATCTCTGATATAGATGTCGGTCTCGGCCAATTGATCACGGCTTAAACCTTACTGGGATCAAAAGAAATACCGTCTCCGGATATAATATGCCCCAGAAATACAACCTGTCTCAACCAGAATTCATATTTCGACAGTTTGGCATATAATTTCTCAGCTCTCGGAATTCTCAATGCAATTCTCAGATGTTCGGCATGATCAATTCATATTACTCGAATAAATCAATATATCATCAATAAAAATAATCACGAAATCATCGAGATATTTCTGAAATATACAGTTCATCAAACTCATAAATACAGCTGGAGCATTAATCAACCCAGACGGCATGACAATAAACTCATAATGTCCATACCTGGTTCTGAACGCTATCTTCAAAATATCCGAATCTCTGACTCTCAGCTGATGATATTCAAATCTCAGATCGATCGTGGAATAAACAGAAGAACCCTGCAACTGATCAAATAAGTCATCAATACGAGGCAAAGGGTATTTATTCTTTACCGTAGCCTTGTTCAGTTGCCCGTAGTCAATACAAAGTCTCATTGACTCATTCTTATTTCTAACAAACAATACTGGAACATCTCAAGGAGAAACACTCGATCTCATGTAACCCTTGGCCAGTAAATCTTCCAGCTGTTCTTTCAATTCTTTCAGTTCAATCGGTGCCATTCTGTACAGAGTTCTAGAAATCAGAACTGTACCTGGCATCAACTCAAAGCTGAAGTCTATCTCTCGAATCAGAGGCAAACCAGGAATCTCATCTGGGAAGACATCAGCAAACGCATATACCACTGGCAAATCAGCCAATGATGGGCTCGATTTCAGTAAATCAACTGAATACACAGAGAACTTCTCCGCTCCTCTCTGTAATAATCGAGTCATAAACAATACGGATATCAAAGGAATTCTCGATCCAGAATCCTTACAGTAATATTTCCACTCTTCAGCCATCTCAGGTCTGAATTTCACAATCTTATGGAAACAATCAACGGTCACTCTGTACTTGATCAGCATATCAATATCGAATACTCAATCAAAGTCAGATAACCCAAGTACAATACAGTCTAACTCAATCTCATGGCCGTCATACTGTAGCATACAATGTTTCACAGCATTCACTGATATCAAAACTTTCCCCAAAAAGAGAAGAGACAGATACTACAGCAGATAAAAACTCAACAGGCAATGCATAAATCAATGCAAATCGCTCAGATATAAATGTATGAGAAGCACCTGTATCTTTCAATACATAAGCAGGATAATCACACAATAACAGTTACCTGCAACAACGTCATCTGATGCTTCCTGAGCCTGTTCTTCAGTCAAAGCAGATACTTCGACCTGCTGTCTCGGAGGCTGGCTAACTGTCTGGCTTCCTCCTGGCCTCCGTTGTGACTGAGCAGTAGTCGATGGTGGCTGGAAAGAGTGAACAACTAGTGATCGTCTATCAGTCTGAGCCACTGATCCAGCTGATTCTGCTCCCTGAGATCTTCGGGAACCTCTCTGTGCACATACTCTCGCAAAATGTCCCGGCTGTTTGCAAATGTTGCAACTACAATATACTCCGTAGCATTGCTCTGTCGGATGTCTCCCTCCGCATGTGCTACAATAGACCCCGGTATAATTCTGGCTCTGTCGTGAACCACTTGAGCTGGATGAACCACTACCATATTTCTTAAACTGTCTTCTTCTGGCTTTCAAATGATCTTTCTTCTTCCCAGTGCTACTATCACCACTCTCAAAATCACCAGATGTCTCAGTGCCCTTCAAAGTCGACTGTTCAAACAACTGAGAGCTCTTCGGTAGTGTTTCCCTCGGTGTTACCGTCTCATCCATCGGAGTATTCAAGGTACTTCCCTGTTCTGGGATTCTTCGAGGAGGTATATCTGATTACCAAAAGGATTAGTAACCAAATACAACAAACCTGTTTCAGTCCTCCTCTGATCATCTTACTGTTGATCAAGAATCGGTTCTGATTCATTCTCAAATAATACATATTTATAATCAAATCAGATAATCAGGTAAACATGTATAAAAGCAAGAAATCATGCTAACATATAAAAGCAAGGAAAAAAACTCATTCTACCCCGCTCAGTAGCTCCTATCTCAGTCTAAGGAACCTACTGCTCTGATACCACCTGCTGTGGGGACCAGGACGCTAATTCATTTTCTTAATCATTATTAAGATTCAATATAACAATTAAGTAGTGTGGGACATAAATTTTTTTTTTTCTAAAATGCAAGTGCGGAAACGTAATGTATTTAATCTGATATACATGTCAACATAAAAGTACAGGTCTTGTACAACATCTCTTTATCTCAATCTAGGGTTCAACAACTATACATCAAGTGTTGAATCATATTTTACCTCTGAGCCCGGATCTCCACGCTAACCGTAATCTATCATCCTATTCCTGATCCTGATCATGTCCCACCTGTTGTTATGCACACATACAGACACAACAACAGCCGGATAACTCCGGTGAGAAATACATTCCCAGTATAAATCATGTATACATGCAACCATATAACATATATAAAAGCATGAAATCAATATCAATAACATGTATCAAATCTGAAATACATGAATCGATATAAAGCTTTAAATAAACTCTGGACTCGTCATCTCAAACTCGACTCATCTCTAGTCTGTAAATCAAACTCAGACTCATACTCTCTGACTCGACTCATTCCTAGTCTAGGGATCCTGATCTAAATAAGAATGCAACAATCTCCCACCTACTCTCCCGATCGCGGTGGCGGTACGTTCTAATTTACGGACTTTGGTCCTGTCCATATCGAATCTCGACAATAGGAGTTGCTCTACTCCTAGACAACATCGATATGACCAAACGTCCGGTGTCTTGGCATATCCGCCACAGACTTGGCATATCCTAACAATTGGCATTTCCGCCAAATATCAGGCACATCAGCCCAAGGACTAAGCATATCCGCCCAATTGGCATCTCCGCCAAATATCAGGCACATCAGCCCAAAGATTAGGCATATCCACCCATGACTCCTCACATAACATATGCTTAACTATAAATCAATAGAATAAGCTTATCAATCTCAAACATTGCAACATATCGAGGCAATGGCAATTCAGTATGTGATTTTGAGAAACTCAAGTTAAATAAAACTCGAGTTGTGCAATCCCAGATAGACATTAATTTATACCTTTCTTTCTGTTAATCTGCTGAAGTCGAAGTCTCGAATCCAAATCTGTGAATACTCAATCTGGCAATGACAATAACGTGGATCAATACATCACTCAAATCAATACTGGATATAATTAGAATTCAATCAAATTCTGTTTCAACAGCATAGCTGCACAATCTCAATATACCCAGCGATAGAATATCAGTCAGATATTAATCCCAACGTCTCATAACCAATAAGAACACAAATTTGATATCACATCTCAATCAAATCAACTCTGAAAATCATAACAATTTCATACGGTATCCGTTCTTCAATCCAGTTTCGATTATACGATGTCTAACATATCGAGAACACCATATATGAGTCATATCCGATTCCTTCAATATCATAATTTCAAAACATCATAGAAATCAATAAAACTTACATTCAGTTGAAGCTCTAGTCGATAGAAACACAGTATCGAAGTCGGATTGAAAATCTGACGAACGGTTCTTTCACAAATTGAATTCTAGTATCAAGAATCAAAGCTTTCCTCTGAATTCCGTTTCTTTCTTTTTCTGAATGCTTCAAAGGAATGAACTTTGATAGATATATGTCCTGCATGTTCAAGGCTAGGTGGCTCGATCTATACGTTGCACGTCTCGCGCATATGCCGACCTACCTCGGCGCATATGCGCGAGACAATATGTCTCGGCGCGTAGCATCACCGCAACACGCGCATATGCGCTCCCTCACTCGGCGCATATGCGCGAGGCTCTTCACAACTCTTTGCCACCCTCGCGCATATACGCCGGTCCGTGCCGCGCATATGCGCGAGGTCTTCTGCCTATCTCACGCATAAGCGCCTGACGGGGTCGCGCATATGCGTGAGGGCTCATCCTCGCACATACATCAATTCTTCTTTTCGGCTTTTTCGGTCTGATCCGTTCAATCTATAATCACCTCAATTATCAACAAATCATTTCCGATTATAATAACCAAAATCTCGGGCATTACACTGTACGGGGCACCTTCACAGTTAGCATGCCCAATTCTTCGACCATCACGGATCTCTGCCGATTAGCGGGGGTTACATGAGATGATAGTTAGCTAGTGTTGCACAAAAAAGGCGATATCTTACTTGTTGGGAAGCTCCCGAGAGATAAAAGACAGAGGCAGGTTGAGAGTCATCCAGGTGAGGTTTCAGGAAGTGGAGGACAGTCACAGCCCGTCCCACAGGTACCACACGCACGACAAGAACATGCAGGGAAGGGACAGACCGCACATGAGTGTCTCGATGACTTAGAGCGCATGATGAGGAGACAGTGGCGGATCACACTCGAGCACATGGATTACATTCACAATTTTACTCGTGTGCTTTTGCAGCGCTTCCCTGCGACTAGCGCTTTCCACCCCTGTCAGCATTTTCACACCGACCCATAGAAGATGATGCCGAATATAATGAGGACGAGGAGGATGACTCGAGCGAGGATAGCGAGTCCTGATTCTCGCTGTACAAGGTACGTGATCTCATGCTTTTCTTGGTTTATTATTGTACATTGAGGACAATGCACGTACTTAAGTTTGGGGCGTGGTCGTTAATTTTTTTCGTTTTGCTTCTCTTATTGTTTTTTGCTTCGCTTATTTGATTTTGAGTTATTAATTCGTTTTGAGGACTGCACTGCATTATTAGTTACTCCCTGCACGCACAAAAAATAAAATAATTTTATTTTTATTACTGCATTATAGAGTCATTGGAAAAGAGTCATGGATAAGTCCTTATGTGACCGATGATGAAAATGAAGTTGTGGTTCTGAATAAATGTGTTCATGATAACTTGGGAGTGACAAATTTTTTGCACTGTCATGTATGTTGATATTATCGATACTTAGAGATAATTTACATACCTGTAATGTTAAATACATAATGGAAATCTGATTTTTCGTAATTCTCACATGACAGTGACAGACATTTTGCAAACACAGAGATGATCAAGGCAATTTTTCTCAATATCTTTGGGCCGGTTTTCATTGTTTATCGTCAATTGTTAACCCATTGAGCCTCGAGTTGATTGAGATGCTTGACTTTTGTTTGTGCACCTGTCTCATATATCATTTGGTTTGAACAATGCATGTGATTTGGTTTGTATGAGATGAATAATGGATTGACGGTAATCTAGAGCTTGTTTAACCCCTTTTCGAGGCGAAATACGGATAATATGTGACATATGAATGATTTAGGCAATCATCGGAACCGTTTGAGCCTTCGAGCCTACCAAATAAACAAGAAATATCCCTTGTGTCCCATTTCAAGCCTACTAAAAATCAAGTGGTGTGTGTCAATGACATATAATTAGCCGCCACTTGTATCTATTCTATATCCCATAACAACTACCAAATGAAACTTATACATTTATTATCCTACCTAATTTTGAGATAAATAAGTTCATTGGCATTGAAATGATTCAAATACTCCTCGAAAAGAAATAGAAAAAATAAATGTGTAAAAAAAAATGAATCAAAAAGTGGTGAAAAAGAAAAAATATGAGAAATGGAGGATATGAATGAGAAGAAAAAAAAGGTGATGGTGAATGAAATGAGAGTGAAAATGAGGAAAATTTAAATATTTCTCTCAAATTTTGATTTTCATACCTTTTATTGTAGCCATGAGCCATAGCCTAACGTTACAAGCCTACAAAACCTATTAACCTTGTCACATCTATCCAATATACTAGTGGAGAAAAGTTGTTCAAGTCAAGCTTATGGATACCTGAGAAACATAGTTATCAAGTATGAACTTTAATCATTTGCATGTCAGCATCTCATTGTGTGACATCATTTTTGGGTGTAATTGTGTTGAATATCTTATGAGCCAAATAATCACCAATAAGGTCTTTATGATCTGTGTAAGTGAATTTGTATTTTAATGAAGTGTGAGTTGCACTGAGCTGAAGATTTCTTGAGTTTATAAGGCGAGCTGGTACTGTGGATTTATTTGGGCATTCGATTGGGTAAATGAACACTAAAATATTACACACGCACTTGACTCTTGAGTAAATATAAACTACATGAAAATGTATAAGTCGGAGGCCAATGTCAATGATTGCATATCCATGACTTATAGCTGTTAGAATTAAAGTTTTGTTTGAATTCTTACTTTTATTTTGCTCGGGACTAGTAAAAGTTCAAGTTTGGGGTTTGATAAGTGCAAGAATTGCACTTAATTTATATGTTAATCCATTTAAATTATGTTAGTTTCGAACAGAATTACGCTTCGTATTCGTTGTTTTTGTGTCGTGCAGGAGGTAAACGACTATTGGTTGAGTGATGACAATTAGGGGCATTTCTGGATGTGATTTATTGAGAATATGGTGCCGCAGCACCGCAGCGCCAGAATTGCGAGGATCAAGCACCTAGGCACTGTGAGGTAGCGCCGCGAAGCAACAATCGCCTAGATCAGCGCCGTGGTACAACACTGCTGAGAGACAAGCGCCTAGGCGATGTGCGGTGCCACACCTTCAAGAGCGCCTAGGCACAACACCTTCGAGAGACGGGCGCCTGAGCAGCGCCGTGGCGCTAATGGCAGCGAGAAGCACATAATGGGCTTTCGTTTACGGCCCGTGCACGAGAATAAGAGGAAAATAGGGTTTCAAAGCAAATGGAGAGCCGTTTTTGGAGAGAAAATGCAAGGACGGACAAGAGGACGCACAAGACGAAGAATCGGAGCGCAAAGATCGATCACGAAGACGAAGAACGATGAATCTGGGGACAGAGACGCCACTTTTGATTTGTCATCTAATTTTTCGCTTCTTTAATTTCTTGTGGTGCGATGTCTAAATCTTTGAACATGTTTTGTTTTTGTTTAGATTTCCTTATGAATTAATTTTCCAGTATAGAGGATGATGTAGCTTTGTGGATACGATAATTATACTCGGTTCTTTATATGATTGAATTTTATTTTGGTTTAATTGTGTTTCTTTGTTTTTATTCGACTGCAATTTACTGACCATAAATTGTTTGTTATCTGATTGATTCTATAACTCAAGAGAGGGACTAGGATTATAGATCATTAGAGACACGTCGTTGAATATTTATAATGTTCAGAAGGCATATAACTTTAGCGAGTCCTAGGTAAGAACATTGTTTGAATTTATCGTTTAAACTTATATTTTTAATAGGAATGTTTGAATTGAATTTTTAATGATACATTTTATTCGTCACTAGGAAAGGGAAAATAAAATATTTAAGTGTTCGTGGCCATTAAATAATTGGAATTCATGAGTATAAATTTAACCAAGAATCATTATCGTGGAAACTTAGTGAAATCACTCCTCTAGATATTTTCTCTATTCGGTTATTAGATTAATATTTATTTTCAATTACTTCATTTCGGCAAACCAAACCTTTTATTGAATTTTCTAGATAAAATCGTGACTATTTTTAATTACAAGAACTGATATATTTTTATATACACACTCCTCGTGGGAAAAATACTTTACTTCCATATTATTAAAACTTGACAACCATGAGCTTGCAAGCGAAAAATATGCGACATCCATCCCCTAATCAGCTATCCTAGGACCTAGACCGAACCATTAGGACACTCCTGGACCAAACTTAGAGAGCCTAGCAGCCCCAGCCCCTAAACCCGATCCCTTGCATGCCCTAGCCACCCAAAACGATGTGCAGCCTATGACCTCACTTTCCAGCCCTTGCACAGCCCCTCCAAGACCATGACTAGTCTCCCTTAGGACCCTTGAACCCATCCCAAACAGCAACTAGCAGTCTCCCTCGCCTAGGACCAAAAACACAACCCTAACCCCATTTGATCCCAATTTTCGTTCATCATGTTACCTTATCTCGTCCAGCACTTAAACATGCACCTAAGGACCCTTAAACATGCGGGAAAAAGTCCCTTATAGTAATCCTACCATGGCAATCCCTTTGTGCATCGTAAGCAAGAGTTTTAAAAGATAAAAACTCTAGTTTTATCATGTTTATGCCATAAAAACGAAAATATACAAATTTTATCATGTTTTTCATGCAATCATATATCAAAACATATAATATGGTGTGAAAGATGAGCGAAGGAAGATTGAGGCGTGCATTTGCAATTATTACGCATAAAAAACGACTTGCAATGCGAAGAACGTCGGTGGAGAGGGACCTTGCTGAATTCCTTCGACTTCCATGTGATTTTCATCCCAAAAACATGTGTGTGTGTGTGGTTCTATTGCTGATGGAGAGTCCTAGTATGTTTCTAGGTGGTGATTGCGTGTGTTTTTGTGTATATGTTTAGGTTTTTAGGGCCTTGTTTATTATATAAGATACATGGTACAAGTTTAGGCCCATTAAACTAGTATAATATGCCCATTGATTGTGATGGATCAGTTTTGACACCTGCGAAGGTGCTTCAAAAATAATATTCTCAATGAGCTGCAATAGCTCATGTTCTAAAAATGTAAACACCGATGAATTAAATCGAGTTTGGTATTCAAACCAAGCAGAAAATACTCGAAGTAATCCTTCATTAAGAAAGGTGATCAGTTTAAAGCTTTTAGCTTGTGTAAACTGATTAACTGAAATAAGAGGGAACAGTTCAAGCTTGTATCAGTTCAATTATGGTGAGAACTAAACTAATATCAGCTGAACTGATCAAATCAGTTTTAAAACGAAAGTTAAGCAGTTAAATACACAAGATATTTTATGGATGTTCGGAGATTTCAACTGATCCTACGTCACCCCTTCTACCACCTCGGGTAGGTTCCACTAGAAGACTTCGATTTATACAATGCCTTGTACAAACTCACTCAGCTTATGACTTACACTACTGCCTAACTGAACTCCTAGCCTAGACTGAAGGCAACACCTTCCAGCCAACACTTGTTTAACGTCTATGTGTTAAAGACAACATACACAAGTTTAATGTCTTTGTGCAAGACTCACACAACTATTCAATAAGCTTAACTCTCTGTATATGTGAGTGATGGTGTGTGAGTGTGTAAGAACTGATCTATGAATACAACATGAAAGTGTTCTCACACACTGAGATTTTTGCTTCTATACTAAGTAGTTGGCATGCCCTATTTTTCTCTTCTTTTCTGATCTTCATACACTTGTTTGTTGATGGTCTTGATCTTGTATTTATAGAGACAATGTGACCGTACACCAAGACTCAACAAATATGTTCGTTGATGTTTGAATTCGTTCTTGGCTTTAAGCTCTGCTGCTACATTCACTATTGTACTTTGATCATACAATTGCTTTTATACCATTGTTCACAGCTGGATTCCACTCAGATAAGCTTGTTGTGTTCTGTAAACTGGTCGGCTCCTAACTGATGTTCTAAACTGGTCTTGAACTGGTGTGGTGAAATCAGTTGGCTCGTCAGCTGGACTAATTTCATTGCTTCAGTTGAACTAGTCAGCAGAGCTCTTTATCAGTTGAGATCTTCATCACCTGGTCGGGTTTCTGAAGTTCTTGTGCTGAACAGCCTATGAGCTGGACAATCGGTTGAACTTGTTTTTGATATATCAATTGAACTGATTTAGTTTGGGCAATCAGTCGGCGCTTTCAGTTTTGTGTCTCGATAGCTTCAGTTTTGGCTCGATACCTGATCAGTTCGAATCTGATCAATTCAAGTTTCAGCGCACTTAGGTAAAATCATTAGAAACAAAATAGAAAATTTTGTTAACATCAAAATAAAGATTGCGAACATGAAATGTTCTAACAGATGGTAATTAAAATATTTTGTTTGGGTTGTTTTTTTGAAAATATTAACCGAGCCTCCAAAAAGTCCCTATTTTCGTCAAAAATTGATTGCCGATTTAACATACGACTCGGAGCAGAAAAACACATCAAATACTTCATTTTCCAAAATATATATTAAAATATACCATATGTTAAATAATTAAAAATATTGATTTAATAAAAATATTTTTCCTTATAAGGTCACTGGTCTCCGTTCCTCAATCGCGTCTGGAATACCCTTTAAAAACACAATTTTATATATTATAGTAGAAAACTACATTTTAAACATGTAAACATGCCTACCATAATCAATTCATACAATTAAAATAATTTAATTAAAATACATAAAAAATTTGATAACTTTCATGCATGTGGTTCACGTGGACCTTCAAATTTTCGAGACGTTACAAACATCATAGATTTTCTGCCGAAAAACATAGTATCCAGATTCGGGATTCCCCGAGCACTTATTTCGGACAACGACACCCAATTCTCGGGACCAAAATTAAATGAGTGGTGTCAGGGTCTCTCTATCAAACAGTTATTTACTTTGGTTGGCAACCCACAGGCTAATGGGCAAACGGAGGTAACTAACCTAACTATTTTGTAGCATCTGAAGACTCGTCTCGGCAATGCTAAAGGAAAAAACTGGGTGGAAGAACAGCCATGCGTATTGTGTGCATACCAAACTACACCGTGCACGTCGAAAGGGGAATCACCTTTCAATCTTGCTTAAAGTGTTAAAGCTGTATCCCCCGCTGAGATACGAGAGACCTCATTAAGGGTAAAATAGTACACGTAGCTGGAGAATGATCAGGCCCTTCGAGCGTCCTTTGATTTAATCGACGAAGTGTAGGAGGAAACATCAATCCATTCAGAGAGAAACAAGGCACGCATGGCTAGGGTTTACAATGACCGTGTAGATCCAAGATCCTTCCAAGTAGAAGAACTTGTGATGAGAAAAGCTGATGTCTTATGCCCTATCGGAAAACTTGAATAAAAATGGGAAGGCCCTTATAAAGTGGTAGAGATAGTCAAGATGAGAACTTATCGCATCTAACACCAAGATGGGAGAGTAATACCTTGGCCATGGAATGTAGCAAATTTGAACAAGTTTTATGCATAGAGGGATGCAGTTGAATAAAAGAATAATAACTTATGTTTTGTTCATTCTTGTGTCATCATTTTATCCATGTATATCCACTGTTATGATGTTTAATAAATCTGTCAGTTATTCTCCATTATCAGCGATGACTTGTTATGCGAAATACTCTGAATTTGTATGCTTATATCGTCACCTACACATGTGGTCATCGAAGGCTCCCAAAAAAGAGAGAAAAAAGAAAAAAGATGGGGTTTGACCAACCTCGTGGGATTACCGACGCGACGACTCTATAAAAGTTCAATGATGTAACAAGTAAACATACGGCAAAATTTCGAATAAACTATAATGACATTTGGGGTCAATTGACTAAAGCTTAAACAGGGCTTTTGACCAATTCCACTAATAGTGGTTGCGGAGGAAACAACAGTCCACCAGTAAAGTATTCAAAAAACTGTAAAATGATACAACGGTGGGTTATGGCAGTCATCTCAAGGCCCTGGAACCTTAATGTCACACTCAGGTGGTATTCCAAGTACTTCGCGCAAACAACCACCCCCCCCCCCCCCCCCAACATATTGGATAGTCAGAGCGTCTCTATTGTCACCGCCTAAAAGTTCGCTAGATTCAGGGTCACCATCCAGAAAGGGAGTCTCTAATGGCTTATATCCCCCAAGAAACCCACGAGAGGCTAGAGATCGAGTCGTGAGTCACTAAAAGAGGCCGAACCACCCGAGAAGTCAGAGGATTAATCCGACTTTGAAGAGTAACTATCAGAATCATCACTAGCGCTAGAGCCACTTATGAAAATTCAGATAAACCGACGATTGGCCATTAGCAAGGAATACTCATTCCCTCGAGGAACACAACCTGTACAGATTTTTCCATCTTTTTCTTATTTATCAAAATACTCAAAAACGATACCAGTCTTGGAAATAAAAATTATATGGAAAAAACTTAAAGTCATCATCATTTAATTGCGGGGTCATAAAAACGATGGGGGAACAAGTATAAAATCAATAGATCTCTCAAAAACTGAAAGACATGAAATTTCCCGGAACCTTAAAATATATATAAAGCCCATATGTTTTTTTTTTAGAATAATAATAATAGTAAGGATGGGTTGAGCAACATGAAACCCTAGATAAATAGACTCTAGTCTCCTATCACCAGCAGTCATTGTTGTGGCTGCATCTTGTCACCAACATGCCACTAGTCTCCCCCAACGGGCGATTCATCCAACACGGCTCCGATCCCCGAACATCATAGCAAGACCATCTCCGTCTCCTGGATTGCATACCAGAATGCCATTTTCTCCTAACAGCTAAAAAGCAACACCACCTTTGATTAAAGGTCCGCCGCTGCCGTCACTGCCCGAGAACCTGCACTTGGAGAAGAAACTCACCACAGACACAGACATCTTCATGCGGTATGATCTCCGCCACAAGTAGCAACTGTACGATCATCAATGCCACAGCCGCTTGACAACACCAACAATACCGATGAAATCCATGTCAAAGCACACAATTACACATCCACAGCCAGGGTCGCAGAAGAATGCATAATGACCATCACCACCATCTTCATTGACATGAACAATAAGATTTTCACAGTGCTGCCTCCAAACCTAACCAAAATAAACGTTGATGATTCACTGCCCTTTCAACCGAACAGAAACAATCATCCCTCCTTCCAGCAGTGAACGACTCGTCTCCATATCCGCCATGTCACAAGAAATACAACACATCAACAGATGAAATCGAGCAATTCCACCATCTCACTCATTCCGCCTGACACCAATTCAAAACCCAAACAATAAAAAAAACACTCAAGAGAAGCCATCTCATTTCGTTCAAACATGAAAGAAGGGAAAAATGATTATCAAAATTACAGTAGGACACGTTTGAAAAGTCTTAAAACAAGACACAATACAAAAAGATGAAAATGACAATGCAAGTATGAAAATTCAAAATCAATACAAAAGTAAAAAAAGATGGAAAAGACAATGTGTACTCATGTCAGCAATTTCGGTCCACTCATAGTTCTTTTTGCGATTGTTTTGTCTTCTTTTGGTTTATTTCATGCCTACTCATATTTATTGCAGTTGGAAATATTTTTTCCCATCTCAAATCAAAGGAAATAAAATCATTCCAAATATATATCATAAAGAAAATCGATTTTACTACAAAAAAAAAAAAATCATTCCCCAAGACGTGCATAAAAATTTTGATCTTTGATTGATTAATTTCCATACATAACATATATTAGCGATCACGTCCATTTACCTGAAGCTGCTCGAGAGTTGGGGGCTTATGATCGGTACAAGCCCAATCTAATAATTTAATCCAACTCGATTATTTATTTGTTGGATTAATAATAATAAGCCGGATTTAATAAGTCTAATTCAATTAGTTATTTGTTGAGTTTTAACACTATTGAGGCCCAAAATTTGATTGTGTTTGCGAAAGCCCAAACCTATTAGACACTCCTAAAAATCTATAAATAGAAAAACTCCCACACAATTCAAGTTTTCAGGGATTTTCTTCGAACTGCTTTCTTATTTAAGTGTCGGGGTGTCTACGCCAGGAACCCTCCCGGTGCCGTCTTGACGAGTGTTAGTGACGCAGGTGACGTCCCGCAAGGTTAAATGTATATTGTCTACGTGGATTTCTTTATCAGCTAGGTGGGATTGTTTACCGGCTAGGTGGGTCAATTAAACAACTAGGTATATCTTACGTCCCCAGTCTACGCTAGACGTTTATTTTAGCTGCATCATATACACATTACTGTTTTGAATAAAGACAAAAAAAATAGTTTTTATTATGTTATATAAGATCAATAATTTCAAAGATAAAATTTCTTAACTTTTATTGACCACTTATTAAAATAAAGTTCACATTTCATCGTCTTATTCTATTAATTAATATCATACTAATTAGTGATTTAATTATTCAAATTGCAAAATTATATTTTATTTTTAATTATTGAATTTGGTACCGAGAATCCCTAAAGGAAAATGTAAAAATTTCAAATAAATCTTCAAACTCTAGTTTCATGTATCATTTCCTACCTCAGAATGTATAGTAAATAAGTTTAATTTTGAAATTAATACATGAGAGGGGCAGTAAGCGTTGACTCTTTTATTCAAACATATAACATATTATTACATTGTAACCTCTTATAGATGAAGAAAAACTTGTTTAGCTATTTATCGTAGCTGGAATTACAATATGCATAAACGAAAAACATTACAAATTTTATTTTGAAAAAAAAATGAAGATGTTGAATGATATATTCATCTTCCTTCTGTTCTAATATATAGATGTCATAGCGGATTTTAAATCCGTATTTCAAAATTGTAAATTGATTTGCTAGTTGTGGCTACCACCATCTTCTAGTTGGTATATTACTGGTTGTATGTCTATCATGTTGTGGTGGTTGAGTGTTCATCCTCCACTAATGGAATGGTTGGATCACGTCAATTTTTCCCTTTATCGAGGAATCTTTTGCTATTGTATGATCCTCAAGGAAATCGTGATTTATGTGGTCCCTCATCACTTAGACTTGTCTCCGAATTATGTTTTCGATCAGATCTGGGCCGAAGAAGCCTTTCAAAATTCGGGCTCCTTCTGGTTCGAACATTCTGGGCAGATAGAATCATTTTGGCCATCTTCCCACATGATCCATGTTGTAGAATTTTCGACGCGTTTCTTTAATACTCTGCAGCTTTCTGTTCCATAGAAGATTTCTTTTCTTTTCAAATATATCTTCAGAAAAATTTGAAGTTTTCCATGTCATAGTATTTAACACAATAAATCCATTTATATAATTTTGATAAAACTTAAATGAAAATTTGACTGTGTCCATCTCTGTGAGACAGACTCATAATCCTCATGCTTTTTGAGTGGAAACGTCGTCTTCAGTAAACGATGAAACAAGAGGTGTTCCATTCTCTTGAGGATCCTAGATGAACTTCTGGATGGTCATGTCTGGTCTCCTAAGCTTAATTAAATGAAAGAATTCGTGTGAGCCTTTCCCGACTAGTTATGGTGTTGTAATAAAAAAATTGAGCTTTATAATGTCTCATCTGGACAAATAGCCTTTTTTGCCCATGTTACATGAACAGCTTCCTAAATCCATTTTGGTAGTGCAGAGACTTTTGAGAAGGTGGGCGATGTAATAGAAACTGAGACAATAGCCCCAAATTCATATCATGTCTTTACCTCATTGGGGATAGGAGTTTGGTTTCATCCATATCCGATGATATTTTCCTGCTATATTAGTATTATGGCTGGGTTGATACCTATTCTTATTTTTAATTTCTCCCAGTTTTGTTGATATACCTGAAATGGAGAAACTATCAGCTCGTTAGTACCAATCTTAGATTTAAGCTTGTCAGTTTGAGGTTTAAGGTTGATATCTCTTTCCCCGAGATGAAGGATTGACTTTAAGGCTCAAGACAAGAATTTGGAGCTTCAATATTTTCTTTGGCAGATTCATCTAAAGATGATCCCAAATAGGACTTGTACTAGAGATACCTGAATCCCCTGCTCCAGGTATAGAGTCATGTAATCGAAAACTCTCTATTTGGAAAACCAGTAGCTTCTCAATAGTCTAGAGGATCGGCTTTTACAACACATGCCTTAGCTGAATGTAGTCCTATAAACAATCTGTTATTCGATTAGCGACAGTGCATTTCAAAGTGTTTCCTCAAATGCATCTGGATTTTCATGATGACATCGAAATTATCGTTGTTCATTTCTTGTTAAGAAATCTACAAGAAAATTTTCATGAGATTTAATAATAAAAATATACAAAATATAATTTTGACACAAGGCATGTCATCTCAATTATCTAGCTTTCTCGGGTTTATATTGAATTTTATTTTTCAAGAAAGCTTTTACATGTGTATTATCAATCTTTAATGTAAATTTCTTTAGAAGTAAAAATAATGGTCATTTTTCAATAGCAATTTTTACTAAATAAAATTCATTTTCGTTGATATGCCATCTTACGGCTTCGCATCTGAATAGTTTACTGCAATATCTGCATGATTGTTCTCCATTTGACGTGAGTTTTGTAAAAATCGCTGCTCGCCTCTGATCAGTGACACCTATATATAATACCAGATAATCTTCATCTTGATGATTAACCATTTTTGGGAGATTTTTGCAAATATATTTTAATTTTTTTAATTCTTTTGTGTATACTTTTGTCCATAGGAATCTTGCAACCTTATTTAATAATTGACTAAACACTTTCATTTGTTTTGCTAGATTTTGTATAAAAACATTCCAGCAAAGTTAACAACTCCTAACAACTTTGTAGTTGTTTCTAGTCTTTGAGTTTTTCTGAAAAATTATGTACATTTTCCATAAAGTGTTCGTTCAAAATTATTTTTGGCTCATCGATTTCCAATTCCTAAGGAATTCAGTTTTCCTTACTTTCTTCTTTTTCGATAAGAGTAGTCATTTTTTTACACCTTATAAAAAATCTCTAAATATTTAATATATTCATTCATATTTTTATATGTTATTAAAAATCATCATTATAAACAAACATAAATTTAAAATAATTTTTAAATAGATTATCCATCTTTATTTGAAATATTTGGAGTGATTAGCCAATCACATTGGTAATACATCACAGATATAGTGACCTTATGGTGCAAAGAAAGCTGTAAATTTCTTGTTTTCTTTCTTAATCCTAATTTGATAGAATCCGAACATACAATTAAATTTAGAAATTATTTTTACATTTCATATAAAATTGATTAATTGTTCTCTACTTGGTATAAAATACCCATCAAACTCAATAATTTTATTAATTTCTTGATAATTATTAATTACTAACATGAGTTTGTTCTTTTTTATTACACAATGATATCATATCGGAAAACCTGGAATGCTATATGATGATATTCCTCCTTTGATTAAACAAAAGTTTATATGTTCTTTGATAATAATCTACATATTTTTTTGATCTACTTTGTTCATTGGGATAAACTAACATATGATGAACTCATATTTCTTGTCTTATTTAATTTTAAGGTTGTCTTGGAGTTGGTTATAACCCACCATATCAAAATATCTTCATTTTAGTTTTCTTTGATCATTTTCTTGACATCTTCTAGAGATACTTTTGATTCAAATTTTGTATCTTCCTAGTGTAGAGTTATCACGATGAATTCTATTTCTTCTAGTTGGAGGTTTTGACATGCTCTTAATTGAAGGATTGTTTCTCCAAACAATCTAAATCCTTCATTTTTTGTTTAAAATTTTTCCTTCATCGACATGCTTTCTACGAGCCTGAATTGAAAATTTTCTATAAAATGCATCTCTTAGTCTCTGGACTTACTTTGTGATCACATGTTGTTGTGAACACTAATATTCTTGTCTCATTTTCTTGTGTGTATGATTTAAATATTTACAATAAATTATTTCATAGCAAAATGTATGGTCATGTTTCACGAAAGTACATCGGTGATGTTTCAACCTTAGACCACGATCTTTATCCAGCACCTCCGATTAATATTTTTGTCATCTCAATCTTTTTACATAAGATTTTCTTGAACTCGTCCTACAATATGAGGTAATTCTTCTTCTAATTATTTTCGAAAAACTCATCATTTTGTTATACAGATTCCAGCTCCTGAATCAATATAAGTATTAAAACATTTTGCCTTATATTATCATATAACATTCATACCGGGATGTATATCGAGAATATGCTCGTAGTCATTGTATTTTTCACATTCTATCCTCTGCCATTAACTCCATTTCATTCTCTAGACGTTTCCAAAGTTTTTGTTCCTCGAGAAACTCTAGCCCAAGAACAAATTGATATGGTTCTTTTCTTGAGATTATTATTATATGAACTTCCAATTCATCGATATTGATCATTCCTTGATGCGTGCCTATAATAGTTTGTTCCAAATAATATATATTATTACAAGAAAATTGATTTATCTTTCTTGTAATGTCAAGTATATTTCAACTTCTCTTTATCCTTTTGGACATTTAATTTTTCCTATTATCGAAAACTTTAGTACCTATTGGGCTTCTTGGACATGTGTTTTTATCCACCCGCGATTGTTATTGTTATCTCCTTGAAAAGATAGTCTACTTGGTTCCAGTTTAAGATTTTAATTCTTTTGTAGAATCGGTTTGTCTTATATTTAAATATCTATTTTCTGTATTAAAGGAAACTCGATTCTTTTTTGGAAAAATTTCTTCATCAACTTTTTCAAATATTTCTGGTATTCCAATAAACTCATTTCTAATAAACAATTTTGAGTGATGTATATTAGATATAACATATGAAATTTGATAGGTAATAGAATATGATATATTCTCATTTTTCATCGGCCTCTTTTATTTGAAATTTTGATGCAATGTTAAAGCTCAATTGGAATCTCGATCGGTCAGGTTGCAGACAATTTTTGTTTAAATTACTCGTACAATTTTTTCTGCACATAGATTTCCTGATATTGTTCCTTGTATTGAATCTTGAAGATTAATTATTCATTTATTGCATATAGAAATGTCAACGGGTGAATATATTCATTCTTTAAAAATAGCTATTATCATAATTTGGATTGCTCTTATATGAATCCAGTACATGGTTTGTGCTACTTCTATCTTGATTTTTTTGTAATTCCTCATTAATTTCTTCATAAAGAATTAATTGCACTTCCATCCTGTTTCATGTAAGTTCCATTGAATTGACATTTCCATTTTTGAGATCTTATATATATTGGATGATGCTTTATGTTTCTTAGGCCAAGATATTCTAAGAACTTTTCTATCTGTCATGCAGAAAATCGTTAATATCTTTGTAGGTTAGGAATTTCCCTCATAATATTTTGAACGATGTTATGATATATTTTTGTATGGATGAAAAAACCAGATAAATCTTCATGTGTTTCGTGTCGAAAACCCTTGTCTTCAATCAGATTCTGATTATATTCCATCACATTCTTCCTAATTCAATATTTTTTTCACATATATTCTCATCTGAAGGAATATATTCAAATTGGTATATTTGAACTAGATCTTGGTAATAAACCGTTTCTTCAATATCCGGAGTTGGATCGAAGCGTTTTATTTCTTTTCTGCCATTTTCTGGACATTTGGTTGAAATATGACATCTTGCTCCACGTGTCCAACAATTACAATATTTAAAACTTTCACTAGCTCTCGAGTTCGAGCTCTTCTAAAAGTTTTCTTTGTTGGCGTTTTTCTTGTACTTTAAAATGAGTTCGATGCTTGGGATGACATCTTAATTCTTGATGGTTCATTTCTTTGCTCAAATTTGTAAAATCTAAATTTTTTCCAGACCATACTATTCTTGATTTCCAAGAACTACTTCCACTTCAGGCATAAGGATGATATTCGAAGCTCTTCATTTTCTGCCTTTGTGGTTTATTTCCAATAATTGTTAGAAGACATTTTTTTACAGCATAAAAGAACATTTATTAGTACCCCTTAATTGTTTATAATTCTTTTCTAATGCTTATATAGGACATCATTCTGCCAAATTTCCTTTGAGAAAAGAGGCCGCCCGTGCCAAAACATCTGGATTGCCAAGGACATATTCCTTTAATTAGTGTTTCTCTCCAGAGAGTTGACATTTTGACGAAGAAAAGTTGCATTGCTACATTTTCTTCGACCACTGAATTTTATCTATATTTAGTAAATAATATAGTATATCTATCCACTAAACATATTTCATGTAATTCATGACTATACAAAGCTTGAGTATTTTTTTTCTTCTATGTGTCTTGACTGTTAATATATACTACCTCTATAAATTGTGCTTTAAATAGAGTAGTCATTTTTTCAACTATCTCACTAAGAGATTATACGGCTAAGACCAACTCTTTGGTTTTTGGAAGTCATGTCCCATGTGATTTTGACTGATCCCATTTGGCTCATTTCTAAAAGTTTTATGAATCATTCTTTGTTGAGATCAAGTGTTATTGCTGCAATTCTCATAGCCTATGTTTAGTCGTCTATGAGATCTCTTTGTTTTTGAAGTCTAGTACATCGAGGTCAAGCATAATCACATAAGGATGTATTGGTTCTAGAACAGACTTCCCATTGGGTTTTTGGTGTAAGAAAATTCGATTTTTCCTTGATCGTGTTCCCGCTGGGTGTTTTTCTCCACCTATTTGGAAATCTTTTTGGGTCCTCCCATATTTGTATTATGATATTTCACTCTTTTCCTTGGCAGTTTATGGGAAGATGACCAAGTTATTGAGAGAGGTTCACCCTCTGTTGTGTTCATTTCAGATCTATGACCTTGAGATGAAAAAAGACTCTGCAAAGTCTTGAAGATATACTAGACCAATCTTTTTTATAATTTTCATCAGCTTAATTTATTTTCTGAGATAGTTTTAATTATATTAATCATTTTTTCTTCGTCAGTTAAAGGTTTGGCATTCCTTGGTTTTCTCTCTTTGGTATAATAAAGATTCAGTACCAAAGGATTATGGTAATCTTCTTTCCGAGATCTTTTTTCTAGAACTTGGTTGTTGTTTTAAAATTTGGACTCTTGTTTGAAAATCCTTTAATGTTCCAAGAATTTCTTCTTGTTTCTCAATTATTTTCTCAATATTACGTTGTACACAGTATAGCTAATTGTCATAGTTTTGGACTATCTTTTGGATCTTTATAAGATCTCCGGATAGTTTAAAGTAATCTAAGACTATTTCTAGGAAACGGTTTGTAAGGTTCAGGAATTTAATTTACGTAAACTGAATGCATGTAATCTAGAATTTTTATTTAAATTATGTGTTTAATTTTTTTTATGCACTTTATGCATAATTATTGCATGGTAGGATTTAATTCCTGAAATTTTAAAAGTTCATGCATTAGGGTTTCTAGATGCATTTTGCGCTCGAGCGAATAATGGAGACCAGAGAATTTTCAAGAAAATTATTTTTATTATATGATTAATTTTTATTAAATATTTTAAGTTGTTTTTAAGTGTATTTTCAAAAAATGAGATTTATTGGGTATTTTTACCGGAAGGATTTTAATTTTAACGGTACGTAAATTTTATCGAATCGGAAGACTTTTTGAGGGTTCGACTAATATTTTCAAAAAACTTTCTAACACAAAATATTTTTCAGGAGTGTGTTTGGATTTAATGGGGCCTATTTTTAAGCTTATTGGGCTTAAATATTTTTTTAAACCTTTAATTAACCATTTAGGGCCCATTACCTAGTTGATTCCAAATTAATTAAATACATAATCACCACTTAACCTAAACCTAAAGCTTGTTCCAGCCGACACCCCTCAATTTCAGAATCTCCCTCTCGGTTTCAACAACCGCAGTAGCTGAATAGCATCGGCCACCACATTTCTTCAAGAGAAAAATCCTCCCGGTGTCTCCCTCGTCTCGTTCTTGTTCTTCAAACATCAAAGGCACGCTTGTACTGTTATTTTTTCATCACTTACGTCCTAAGTATGCTATAATATATGTATGTGTTCGGTTGTTCTTTGATCTCTTATATGGTTGCGTTGTTGGTGATGTTTTGACATGAAACTTGCATCATGTAGTTTGTTACTCACGTTTTGATGTTTTGCGTGCAAGAGGACTGTCGAGGGGTTGCTGAGTGTTGTTAAGATCAAGGTTATGATGTCTAAGGGTTGAGGTTGAGGTGTGATATGGTTTAGTAGGAGAATGAGCGAATCTAGGTAGGATCGGATGCGCGTTGGGGAAGTCTCGGCTGTGCAAGGGTATCCCGAGACTTGGAATAGATCGTGAGGGGTTTGAACCAAGGTCAAAGGTGGTTCGAACACACCTGGGACAAGGAGGAAAGTCGCTTGAGCATCGGGCATGGGGTGATGATCTGGAGCACTACGTGAGGGCTAGGAGTTGTGTGAGTTATACATTTGCTGCATGGGGCAGGGAGCTAATGTGGGTTCGGTCCAGAGGGTTTTTAAGTGTCCTAGGGAGGGCCGAGACAGGGCTGGACCAATCGGTTGTGAGCTAGGGACCAAAAATGGGAAGTAGTGCACTAGGGTTTGGAGGAATAAGAAGCCACGAAATTTCAGCAGCTGGATAACTTAAAATTTGAAAGTCTAGGGGTCTGATTTTTGAGGTTTTAGGACCTTCTAGATGGGTTTATGGGGTGGTAAAATGTTGGGAAAATTTTGGTTGAGTTTCGGTTCGATCCGGGTTAAAACCGGGACCCTGGTCCAAGTTTTAAAACGAATCGGATAAGTTGTAAAATGGGCACGAGTTTACGTCTAAGAATGCTTTTAAATATGTTTTGGGATATTTTAAGGAGTTTGGTAAGTTTCGGGTCAATTTTAGAGGTCCAGGGGTAAAACAGTAATTTTTGGGTTTCTAGGGGCAAAATGATCATTTTGCACCCGGGGTGAGATTTTGGTACTGGAAGTGCCTTGAGCACAAATTTATGATATTTTAAATATTTATGCTTAACTTTATGATTTTTATGAAATTATGGTAAAAACGATGCATACTTGGTTTTATGAAAAAGTTACGTAAAATGCATGTTTTTATTAACTGGTGAATATGATGATATTTTTGAAGGATGAGAATTGGTTGTGACTGATGATGTATATGTATAAGATGACATGAGATATGATGAGCTGAGGTCAAGGCTCAGTGGACGGGTAATGCTGTCGATGATGTTCCCGCCACCCGGTACCGTGGTTATACGTAGATGGATCCATCGATTGAGCTGATACGAAAGTCACAACTAATGAACTGAATTCAATTAAATGAAAATGTATGCGTATATGATGACACGAGATGACATGATATGATTTTACGTGACACGTTTATGTTATACTTTTAAGTTCATGAAAGATATGTTGAGTCTGATATTTTTCAATGTTGTGTGCCATGTATATGTACTTGATATTCCTGGTACAAGTGTGTTGAGTCTTTAGACTCACTAGGCGTGTGCGATGCAGATGAGTATTATGCTGAGGAGAATGGAGGTGCTGAAATCTGAGTAGGCAGCTCTGGTGCGGTGACATAACCCGAGGACCACATGTTTTTCCGCATTTGATTTATGAGTTTTGAGAGGAGTTAAACATTTTTATACATTGATGATATCACAATCTTCACTCGTTTATGTTTACGTTTGAACTTGGATGACGTTGGTTAGTTTTAAACTGCGCTATTTTTATTGTCAAATAAATATGATTATTTTAAATTTCATTTCATGAATACGAGCTTTTAAAAAAAAAATTATTTTCGCATTTTTAAAATGTATAGACGTTACAGTTGGTATCAAAGCAAGGGTCCTGTATAGGGTTGTGCCACCGCCAGCTTCTGCCGCTCAGTCTTCGAGTCTCAAGTCTGTAAGCTTTATGTTTTAAAGGTTTTAAATGATTGACTGTTATCACCTACATGTTAACATGATTTATGCTTTACGATGATTTATTGTTCATGTTTAACTACTTTTACGATTTAGGAATTTACTTTTTAAAAACTAGATTAATTTCATGAGGGGTTATGTTTTAAATTGGACTGTTTTCCGATATGCCTCCCAGACGTGTGCCCAATATTGATAGGCAAGATGAGATTCCTTGAGGGGGCAGAGGACCTCCACCACCACCGCCAGGGGACCCAGCCACCCGAGTTTTGGAGGGTATGGCTAGGTTACTGGAGCAGGTACAGCAGGCTCCTAGGCCTCAGACAGATGTTTTTGAGCATTTCCATAGGCTCAACCCGAAGGAGTTCGGGGGTACCACCGATCCATTCGTTGCAGAGGGATGAATTAGGTCGCTGGAGTTACATTATGATTTTCTGCAGATGAGGGATGGTGACCGGGTCAGGTGCGCTATTTATATGCTGAGGGATGATGCGTCCCTATGGTGGGAGGGAGGTGCACATGCAGTGGATGTGGCAACTCTCAAGTGGGCTAGATTCAGGGAGATGTTCTTCAGGAAGTATTTCCCAGCTGACGTCAGGGGCCGCCTGACGAGATAGTTCATGAGCCTCCAACAGGGGGACTTATCTGTGGCGGAGTTTATCCGTAAGTTCGACATGGGCTGCCATTTTGTGCCCATGATAGTAGGAGATGCCCCCTTAAGCTGAGGCATATCCTTGCTAGATTGAGACCCACTCTTCATCGGGACATCATGTTGATGAGGCCGGCAGGTTATGATGAGGCCACTGCCTATGCTTTTCAGACAGGGCAGGAACTGCGAATCATAGACCATGAGATGCATAGGAAGAGGCAGCAGCCTCAGTCCGGTTCCTAACCTCACAAGAAGCAGTTTACTAGGCCACCGAGGCAGCAGGGGCAACAGAGACCCCGGGGACAGGGTAGGTGGCCACAGCAGCAGAGACCTCCTCAGGCGCCAGAGGTGCCTAAGACATATGACAAGTAGTTGTGTTCTCAGTGCAGCAGGTTCCATTTCGGCGAGTACAGGTGGGAAACTTTCAAGTGTTTTGTTTGCGGACATGAGGGCCATAAAGCAGCGGATTGCCCTAGGAACAAAGGTCCCACTACTGGTCAGGCTTATGTTATGCACGCCGAGGAGGCTAAGGCAGCACCAAACTCGACACTGATTATCGGTAACTCTTTGGTTTAAGATTTTAAATTACTATACAATTGCTTGGGTTTTATGCTTGTATGAGGATTTAATTATTGGAATTGATGACTTAGAAGGAATTAGGATGCATGCTCTATCTAATTGAGACTAAGAATGCAATTATTTGATTGAGAACAAAATTATCGACCAATGATTTTATGAGGTCAAAATGTAGTTTTCGAATAATTCAAAGACCAATGTGCTATTTTCAAAATTTTGAGGGATAATTTGCAATTTTTTATTTTCTGAGGTTGAATTTCAAATTTTGGGGATTTATGTTTGGGTTAATTCAGTGATGTTTCGAGGATTTTGGGTTAATTGCCGTAAGAATTTTTTTTAAAGTTTCAACACGATTAGATATGATGATATATTTTGTCGCAGGGAGGATATATATTGCAGGTGTAGCCACGCATATATTGCTAGATTCAGGGGCTACGCATTCGTTTATATCTGAACCTTTCGTGAAGCGACTACGAATCATACTTGTAGCGATGGATTTCAGGGTTCAGAGAATCGATTCCATCCATGGGTCAGATGTTCACATGAGGATAATGAGAGGATTGGAGCTTAGATTGCAACAGAAAGCAGTATAGGCAGATCTGATAGTACTACCGTTGCCAGAGTTTGACATCAAATTGGGTATGGACTGGCTATCTTCACGTGGCGCAGTTATAGATTTTCGACAGAGGTCAGTTTCTGTTAGACCACCCAGTTGAAAGCCATTTGTTTTTGAGACAGCCAGACACCAGCAATTCCCGCACGTCATTTCATGCTTGTGTGCGAGGAAGCTTATCAAGAGAGGCTGTCACGCATTCCTAGCCAGCATCGTATCATTGACAGAGCCAGTCAGTCAGAGGCTGGAGGACATTGATGTAGTCAGGGAGTTCTCCGAGTTTTCCCTGAAGATGTTGCAGGCATACCACCAGACAGAGAGGTGGACTTTTCGATTGAGCTCATGCCAGGGATAGTGCCGATATTTAAGGCACCCTACCGGTTAGCACCTACAGAGATGAAGGAGTTCAAAGACCAGATTCAGTATCTGTTTGATAAGGGTTTCATTCGCCATAGCTTCTCTCCATGGGGCGCACCAGTTCTTTTTGTTAGGAAAAATGATGGCAGCATGCGACTGTGTATCGATTACAGAGAGCTGAACAGGGTTACAGTCAAGAATAAATATCCGTTGCTGAGGATCGAGGACTTGTTTGATCAGCTTCAGGGAGCATCTGTGTTCTCCAAGATAGAACTTCGATCCGGATACCACCAGCTGAGAGTGAGGGAGTCAGATGTGCATAAGACAGCCTTCCGGATGTGTTACGGGCACTATGAGTTCTTGGTGATACCCTTCAGTCTGACGAACGCGCCAGCGATCTTCATGGATCTCATGAATCGCGTATTTCAGCCATATTTAGATAAGTTTGTCGTAATCTTCATTGACAATATTCTGATTTATTCGAAGAGCGGGGAGGATCACAGTCAGCATCTGAGGACAATGTTACAGACTCTATAGGATAGACGAATGTATGCCAAGTTCAGCAAGTGTGAGTTCTGTCTTGATAGAGTGGCATTCTTGGGCCACGTTGTGTCTCAAGATGGCATAGAAGTCGACCCCAGCAAGGTAGAGGCAGTCAGAGATTGGCCAGCTCCTAAGAGTGTGACAGAGATCCTGTAGTTCTTGGGGCATCTGAGCAAGGAGAGTTTGTGGTCTATACAGATGCATCTAAGCTTGGGTTGGGCGCAATTTTGATGCAGCAGGACAGAAGTGATAACCTATCATCTAGACAGCTGAAGGTTCATGAGGAAAACTATCCGACTCATGACCTCGAGCTAGCAGCTAGTGGTATTTGCCCTAAAGATCTAGAGACACTATCTGTATGGGGAGAAGTGCAGGATTTTATTTTTACAGATCATAAGAGCATGAAGTACTTCTTCACACAGAAGGAGCTGAATATGCGACAGAGGAGGTGGCTAGAGCAGGTGAAGGATTATGATTGTGACATTAGCTACCATTCGGCTAATGTAGTTGCAGACGCTCTGAGCAGGAAGCACGCAATGATTGCTCATCTGTCAGTGCAGAGACCGCTGCAGGCTAAGATTCAGAGATTTGAGCTTGCAGGTTATGCCAGGGGGCGAGGACCCGAATCTTGCTACTCTAACAGTACAGCCGACTCTGAGAGACAGAATCCGAAAAGGGCAGACTTCTGACGAGCAGTTACAGAAGTGGAGACAGATGGACGAGACCAAGGGCCAGAAACTGTACACAGTTGTGGACGGCATAGTCAGATATAGAGACCGCCTATGGGTTCCTGACACTGATTTTCTTCGAGCAGATATCTTGATCGAGGCCCACAGCACCCCATACTCCATCCATCCAGGGAGTACGAAGATGTATAAGGATCTACAGACTCTGTATTGGTGGCCGGACATGAATCGGGATATTCTGCGATTCGTCTTCGAGTGTTTTGACTTGTCAGCAGGTTAATGCAGAACATCATAGACCTTTAGGGAAGCTGAGACCACTCTCAATTCCCGAGTGGAGATGGGAGAACATTACTATGGACTTCGTGACAGGGCTTCCGAGGACTACTGGAGGATTCAATGCCATCTAAGTTATTGTTGATTGGCTCACTAAATTAGCTCATTTTCTACCGACCAGGAAGACATTCACCATGACTCAGTACGCAGAGCTGTACATCAGAGCGATAGTCAGACTGCACGGGATTCCAGTGTCCATTGTGTCAGACAGGGACTCGAGATTCACGTATGCATTCTGTAAAAGTCTCCACCAGGCGCTAGGTACTAAGTTATTGTTCAGCACTACCTTCCATCCTCAGACAGACGGTCTGTAAGGTCCAAAAATTAAGACGACGTAATTCAACTGCATGTAAATCTAGTAAATATGAAAAATGATTAATTAAGTTATTTTAATTTCTTAATTAATTATGTGACATGCATGAGTATATGTTAAATAGAATTTTTATTGTCAGTACGCATAAAACTGTATTTTAAGGATTATTCGAGTTGCGATCGAGGAACAGAGACCGAGGGCTGAAAATAAAAATTTTTATTAAATAATTGTTTTTAATTATTTAAAATAGGGTTGATGTTTTTTCATATTTTTGAAAATAAGAGGTTTTGAAGGTGATATTATGCGTCGGAACGTAAATTTTATATGAGTTGGTTTTTCAACAAAAGTTTAAGTTTTGGCAATCCGGCTAATAAATTCACAAACTTTATTAAGCGAATTAATTTTTAATATTCTAATTAAGCATTAATGGCCCAATTACCCTCCTTTGTGTGCCTAAGCCTTGTGAGTTAGTTAATTAGTATTTAATATATTAAATCACCCCAAACCCTCCCCATAGTACACGCCACTTCCTTGTGCAATCCAAACTCCATCTCCTCAAATTCACACGGCGCACACATCATATTTTCAAGGAAAAAATTCAAAAAGCTTCAAGGGTTTCAAGCCAAGGTCTCGTCGTCACCATTCTTCGCAATCATTAACGTATATTCGTGCGTAAAATAGCAAAGGCACGCATATTTCTTTCCTTCAAAACATCATCAAACCATAATAAGTTTTATGTATGAATTTTATTGAAAAACAAGCATCACGTTGAATTACTTTCGGTTTATGGCATATGTCAAACTTTGGGCTTTATTTTTCTTCAAAATCATGTTTTGTATGTATTAAAGGGCTGCCATGATTTAGGTTATGATCAAGCATTGTTTTACAGGGGTTTAGAGTCCTAGAACATCACCAAAAATCGTTGCACACACGAAACATGCAAGATGGAACCACTTCCTGTATTAAGATAACTCGGGGGCTCAGTTATGGTCATGGAGTCTCGGCTTGGTCGTGGCTTGGGGCCAGGGCTAGCCATGGCCGTGGGTGAGTCAAGGGTAGGGTCCTAGCCATGTTAAGACTCGAGTTAAGTGGGCTGGGAGGAGTCTTAGCCAACAAGGACTCCTACCCGATAGTCTTCAAGGCATGCGCAGGTTCAGGGGCTTGCGCAGGGAAGAGAGCTCGGTCAGGGGACTTCGGGCTAGACTAGGCCGACTCCTTGGGGTCCTAGGTGAGTGCTTGAGAAGATGGTTCAGGGGCTGGGCACGCTGGTCAGGTCCTAGGGGCGAATCAAGGGTCCTATGTCTACTAGGAGTCTCGGCTGAGTGCATGTGCTGGTTGTGTGCTTTTGGCTTCGAGCTAGGGGGCTGGTCCGTGGGTTCCATGGGTCCAAGAGGGTGTCCTAAGGGGTTGGTCAGGGTTTGGTCCAGCATGGCTCGAGAGTGGCTCGAGGAAATTGGGACATGACTCGGGGTTGAAATATATAGGTCAAGCTAGGTTTTCTTTTTGGAAATTAAATCGAAACACGGCTCACGAGGTTCGAGCTAAAATAATATAAAAATTTTAAATTTTGAATTTACGAATTTTATATTTAAGTTGGAATTTTTCAGGATTAAAACGCCTTCAAAACGACTAATTACGAATTAATTAAATAGTCTAGTAATTAAGCTAAATAAAATTATGAGAATTTTAATTTAGGCTTAAATAACCATTTGGGACATGTTATAGTCAATGAAATTAAGAAAAAGTCGAAAATGTGAAATTTTACGTCTTGGGGTAAAACGATAATTTTACATCCGAAAATTAGTAAACGTCATGGCAGTGTCCTGAACGCTGGTTTATATTCTAAAATTATTATTTTAAATGTTTATGAATTTTTATATGTTAAATTATGATTTTTAAATGTTCATGGAAATTGTATGGTTAATATTGGACATTTAAAAGATATGTTGCATGCTTGTTTTAAAAGAAAAAATATTATATGCATGTTTTTATTAAGTGATAGAAATACAAAATGTTGAAGGACATGAAGGGATTGTGACTATACGATGATATGTTGGAGATATCGTGAGGGTTATGGTCCAATGGGAAGCCTGACGATCGTATTTCCTTGAATGCTGGTGTCCCGCCGCCCAGTACTGTGGTTTATAGATGGATCCATCGCCAATACGAATACGAAACGAGTCACAATCACGATCTGAATTCAACAAATATGAATGTTAATATGAATATGAATATGTTGATATGAAAATGTTGATGAAAATGATTATGTGAAAATTTATGCATTATTTTAAATGTATTTTAAGTACAAATATTTTTCATGTTGTCAGTGGTATTACGTATTATTTGTTATCAAG